>NC_141694.1:246247007-246339507 GCF_964263255.1 Lissotriton vulgaris
ACTGAGGCGTACCTCAAGTGCAACTACCAATTTCCCTTTGACTTGACGGGGGCACCAATAAAACTCGACGCCACTTAAAGGTCGTTCGAGGACTCGTGTGAGGTATCTAGAAGGTAGCGTAGACCCCCCCCCAAACCCCGCACAACTTACCACATCTGCCGTCGCAGACGTCACTGGCCCCGGGAAATTCCCCAGGAGGGGGCTGTAACCCCTCCTACACAGGAAGGGGCCTTGAACGCCTTTCCTTTTCTTTCGGCGACCCATCCTTAGAAGGGACCGCCTCCCCATTGAGGGGCCTATGGCCACCTCTCCCGAGCGCTCCCATCCGTGTTGGGTGACGCCCACTCATAGGGATCTTCCAATTAGTGCTCACCGATCATGACCTTACCGCCACAGGCCGGATAGTTGACCGGCTATCCGGACCCCCCACAAAGCTCCTACCTAAAGGTCATGTTTTAACGTTTTTAACCATGCTAAGAAGTCTCCTATGAGTAACTCATTCCCCACCCGAGACAAATGCACACCATCCCCCAAATACATACTGTCATCATTAATACAGCCATGCGAAATAGAATGCAATGTCCTGGAACGGAACAACCTACTCACTTTGTTATTAAGCTTTCTCACAGAGTGATTCAAAGCAGGAACAGAAATAGCCCCTCGCCACACCTTTCGTGGGATCATATGGGACCATGCAATTGTGCACCCCGGAACTCTCCTCGCCAACCAACTTACAGTGGAAAGCATTGCCTCCAGGAGAAGTCGTCTACCGGTGGTGACCAAATCATTGCCCCCTAGATGTACTATGACTATAGACGGCGGTGACCTCGTCCGCCCTAACAAACCCTCGAAAAATGCTTGAAACTGGTCAATACAGAGACCGCCTCTTCCGTAGAAGGACACACTGTACCCGTATTCCCCAGCTACGTGAATCATGTCACCTGCTTTGAATACGTCCGCGGCACGCCTCACGTATGAGTGGCCCACGACCCACACCTCCTCTTTCACAGCCGGTGATGTCTGACCGCTGGCCCGGTGTTGGGTCGACTGCATAGTCCGCCCCGCCTCGTAGGCTTGCGCAACTGAAAACCAAACAAAGAGAAGAAGCGTGAGTACATCATTACAGCTTCACAACATGTGCAACCGCACATACCTCTTATAACACTTCGAGGACCAACGCCCCACTCGTTTCACTTGTTCAACATTAAGACCCCTGGCTGTAGCTTCCGTAGCAGCCCCTATCCGAAAGGAATGGGTCCCAAACTCGCCCGGGTTCAAGCCCGCAGCGGCAATTGACATCGCAAGCACCCGCTGAAACTGAAATTTCGTCAGTGGGGTGGCGTCCGCGTGTCTCAACAAGGTCCCCCCCCATGATGCCACCCTTCGTGCTAGGTAGTCTTCTAAACACTTTACCGGGCACATGGAGGACCCGGGAATCCTGCGTATGATTACGCAGTCACCCATCCCATCTTGATCGGTCTTGGACCTGACAAAGGAGACAGTCATTGTCTCTCCTCTGATCTGAACGTGTTCCTGGCACAAACCCCCTGTCACATCCCGTTTGTTCCTTGCCACCAGTTCGCTTACCCGCATCGCTCCATGAAATGCCAGCGTAAAAGCGGCTCGGAACAACACCGTCTCAAACTGAGATGAACATGTGGCAGGGAGTGTGGCCAACAACTGGGCCAACCTATCCAAACCTATCGGGCGCCTCTCATCTACTCTGCGACCCTCAAGGCGTTGCCACCCACGCAGCGCTTTCTGTACAACGAAAGACGCTGTCGGGTCCTGGATACCATGAGCCCTGGCAACAAAGGAAACGGCAGCACGATGCCTCTGGGCCGTAGCCACCGATTTCCCAGCCCTACGTAAGGACATCAGAAAATTCACTACCCATTCCTCGTGGCCCCAAAGCCCCTCTCTATCAGTCCCCAAAAAGGCTAAATAGGACCGAAACGCCCCTTCATATGCCTTCCTTGTCCTTGGTGCTAGGCTCTCTCCCACGAGGTGACGAAGTTCGGGGCACCGAGAGACCAGAGAGCTTCGGGAAAGGGTGCCGGCTCTGGGTCCGCTGTGGGAAGGAAACCCGAGAAAGCCTGCATATGAAAACGAGACAGTGCATCAGCCGCCTGATTCATCACCCCCGGGACATGTCTTGCTCTGAATAGCACATTCAGTTGCATACACAGTAAAACAATTTCTTTGAGCAATCGTAAAATCAGTTTACATCGTGCTGCCTGGCTATTGATGCACTCGACCACGGTCATATTGTCAGACCAAAATACCACAGAGTGATCTTTGAACCCTTCGGGCCAGGTTCTCAGGGCCACCAAAATGGGGAAAAGTTCCAGGAAAGCAATATTACTTGTCAGTCCATTGTCATGCCACCATGCCGGCCATCTTTGTGCCGACCATTTTGTGCCGAAGATGGCACCAAAACCTATGCTACCTGCCGAATCTGTCCATAGCCCCAGCTCTTCAGAGGACACGGCCGGTTTGTTCCAGACAACTCGACCATTAAAATCCGCCAGAAATGCTAACCAAATGCGCATGTCCTGGCGGACCTCAGCCGATAGTCTCGTGCGATGATGACCCTCCTTTAGGCCGACCATAGCTTAGGCAATAGAACGGGAAAAGGGGCGGGCCATCGGTATAACCCTCAGGGCAAAATTCAACTGTCCCACCAACTGCTGTAATTGATGCAGCGTAACCTTAGATCCATTTATACACATTTGCAGGGCTGCCCTGAACTTCCCCACTTTGTCAGCTGGTAAACGAAAACAACCCTCACTGGAGTCTAACTCGATCCCCAGAAACTCGAGGCAAGTCGCAGGACCCACCGTCTTACCTGGTGCCAATGGCACACCAAACTGCTTCATTAACACACAAAATTCGGCCAAGGCCTGGCCACACTCGGGATCCCCGGCTGCCCCAAGGAACAGAAAATCATCAAGGTAATGCATTACATGTTGGAAACCCGTCCTCTTTGTGAAGACCCATTGTAGAAAATTACTGAATTTCTCGAAATAGGCACAAGATATTGAGCACCCCATCGGCATACACCTATCCATGTAATAATGACCCTGAAACATGAAACCTAGGAGACGCTGGTCGTCTGGGTGTACCGGGAGCAATCGGAACGCTGACTCGATATCTGACTTCGCCATCAGCGCCCTGGGCCCCAGGCGATTCAAAATGGCTACGGCCTCATCGAAGGATGCGTACCGCACCGAACACACTTCTGGGTCTATTGCATCATTTACAGAAAGACCACGTGGAGCTGATAAATTATGAATCAGTCGGAACTCACCCGGGTCCTTCTTGGGGACCACCCCTAAAGGAGAACAAACAAAATTCTGCACTGGGGGTACACTAAACGGGCCGGCAACCCGACCTCGACTAACCTCTTTCCGGATCTTATCTTGTACCACGGTCGTATGCTGCAGGACCGAAAGTTGATTTTTACACTTCTCCACACCCTGAAAGTCCCCTACTGGGATGCGGAAACCATACGAGAACCCGTTCCGCAGCACCCCAGCAGAAGTACGATCCGGGTATTCACTGAGCCAGGGAATCATCGCCAAGGTATCAATCGGGGTAGGTAAAGGCGCCCCTCGGACTATGTTAGACCTGTTTGGCGCCTCCTCTACCGCCGTTATCACCCGTTTTGGCTCTGCACGTGGACTCAGGATGGGACGACCCGCACCCACTACATTCGTGTTTAAATTTACACGATCCCTGGGGCCTAATACATTTACCTCTGTTGAAATTCCAGCAGAACCCCCTTTTCCCTGTATTGCTGGCAGGTCTCGAGTAATCGTCGGTACCCGTACCTGATCGAAAGGGCGTCCCCGCATATTGGCGGGAGGATTCGCCAACATTACTCCCTACCAATGGCATTTTCAACAATCCTGTCTCCTTCATTTTATCCCATGTCAAAGAATCGTAACAATCCCAGGTTAAGCTTTTATTATGCTCTTTAGCCTTTCTAAAAAGATTATAGTAGCAGAACCAATGGTTACCCTGGTGTGACGTCGAGTACCCCATAATTCGCGACTGATAGGTCGGCAACTCGGAAAGCAACTCGGGCCTACGTTCTCCCAAGATCGACGTAAAAATCCCCCATGCATTGCCCCAATTGCCAATATTCTCATTCACTTTAAAGGCGGCCATTTTTGCGCGCCAAACACTCGGATGCATGAGGTCTTTCTGGCCCTTAACATGCTCCACCTCATAATGATCAACAAGCAACGAGAAGATGTTCACATATTCCCCCGCCCAAATCTTCTCTTTAATTGCCAAAGGCACATGTTGACCCAACCTTTCTCTACGAGAGGGTGCTGACTCATCCCTCGCAATCGGCAATGGCCGCTTACCTGCACCGGACGCTGCCTCTGCGGTCGTAATCGTCCCTTGTGGCTTGTCACCTACTGCAGCCGGCGCGGACACCTTGGCTGCATCCCGTTTCTCGCGCAATTGCTTCATCAGCGCCTGCGCGTCAACAGCCGTGGCGCCCTCGCTACTTTCGCCCAACCACGCTGTAAGTTGTGCTGCCAGCTCGGGCGGCATATCTTCATTGGACACCGGGGTGACCACCACGGGAATCGGATTCCCCTCCACGGGTACTGGGACTGGCGCTTCGAGCGGGGTACGGGGAACCGGGACGTCTCCCCCAGCTGGTCCCCTCCTTGGCCTCTTGGCTCTCCCTCCTGGGGCTGCTCCAGCCGAAGGACGTTCCGGCCCCCCTTCCCCCTCTCTCTCCGCCACCCGCTTCTTCAGCTCGGTCATCTCCTTCATGAGGACCCGAAGCATCTGTTCGGTCGTCATTCTCTTTCCGCCTTTCTTGGGCATTTCTCCAACAGAGTATCTGTAAGACAAAAGAAAGATCAAAACGCTCAAATTTGGCTCTTCGTTCCGTCTCGAGCTCACGTGCAGCGAGGAGGTGCAGCTTCAGAGCACAGGAACAAGAGGATGCCTTCTGGTCTTGCGTCCCCTTTTATCCGTCTTCAGGGCGGGCGTAAACCCGCCCCTGCCTGCCCCGAGGGCGTGGCCAGCCGCGTCAGTGTCTAGGCCAGCCCACTCTAGGGCGGGACAAAGCGCGCCCCGGCTACGCCGCTTCGGGCATACCAGCCGAGACACGCCTCCCGCCCAAGATGGCTTCCCGGGGGGATCGAGGTACTCTGCCATACGTGCGGGGGGACCGAGTGGTCGCCCCTTTTCCATTTGCATTCTAAGTGATTTGACATAGTAGTAGTTTTTTAAATAGTTCACCGTCCTAAAACCTAATTCCTATTAATTGCATGAAAGGCAATTATGTGTATTTTGCACACACCTACCATTGATATTCCGAACCAGACAATGCAAGATATCAAGTGTAGCAGCCATTTTAGAGATAACCAACTGTTCCCCTGAAAAGTACATTACCCCAGCCCAGCCTGAAGATTAGAACATCATCACTCTGCTGTTCAAGGCCAGACACGCTGTGTAGGGCTGTAGGCATACTTTTTGTAGATACCAAAGGACAGGTGTTTCCTGAACTTTCACAATGGCACAGATGTGTACCGATCTGCCTTCAGAAATGGAGTGCTGCATGGAATACCTAATCACCAAGGAAGGGTACCGCAGCAAAACGTCATCCGACGAGTTTGAACGTTTCATGACCAGAGCTTAAAAGAAAATGATGGCATCTTTGGAAGGTGGGGTTGATGTGAAGAAAGATAATCAGATTCACTTCCAGAAGTTTTTGAGTCTGATTGGGGGCATTACCTGCCATGAGGTAATATTGTGAATAAGACAAAGCCAGAACTCTCACACCCAAGCCAGATCTCAAGTATGCACAGATGTACAGACGTACATCACACTTTTGCTCACACAGTTATATTCAGTCTATGGCAAAAGATTATCATTACACATTTGTCATAACATAAACCGGCATAAATGATTAAAAATGGGGGCCATTTCTCACAGAGCACACACAGTCATTGTTTTTTTGTATTGACTGGACCCCACACGCTTCAGATCACCTCGAGGGGTTCATGTAAGACTCAGTCCAGTTACCAACATAAATAAAAGTATGACTAACAGCTATTATTACATCATTACATCATTTAATCTTTGTTTTGATCAATTTAGATCAGGGGTCTCCAACCTTTTGTGCAGTGAGAGCTACTTCTGGTCAGTGAAAATCATCGTGAGCTACTAAACCCCAAGCAACTCGCGCATTTTTCAGAGAGACCTCCCACGCCCCGTTTCATTGACGTTAAGGTTAATTAAGCCTATCAATCAATCAATCAATCATTTGTAAAGCTCACTACATACACGCAAGGGTCTCAAGGTGCTGGGGGGGAGCTACTGATCGAACAGCCAGGTCTTGAGTATCCTCCTGAAGGTCAGCAGGTCTTGGGTCTGTCGTAGGCTCAGTGGGAGGGTGTTCTATGTCTTGGCGGCGAGGTGGGAGAAGGATCTCCCACCGGTGGTTGTTCTTCGGATGCGCGGGACGGTGGCGAATGAGAAGTCAGCAGAGCATAGCCAGCAGTTGGGGATGTAGAAGGAGAGCCGTCTGTTGAGGTAGGCTGGTCCGGTGTTGTGGAGTGCCTTGTGTGCGTGGGTGAGGAGCTTAAAGGATATCCTTTTGTTGACGGGGAGCCAGTACAGGTTTCTCAGGTGGGGGGTGATGTGGTCATGGCGTGGTATGTCGAGGATCAGTCGTGCCGAGGCGTTTTGGATGCGTTGTAGTCGTTTGATGTAACTTTACCGCTACATGGCATATTTGCATTCTAAGTGATTTGACATAGTAGTAGTTTTTCAAATAGTTCACCGTCCTAAAACCTAATTCCTATTAATTGCATGAAAGGCAATTACGTGTATTTTGCACACACCTACCATTGATATTCCGAACCAGACAATGCAAGACATCAAGTGTAGCAGCCATTTTAGAGATAACCAACTTTTCCCCTGAAAAGTACATTACCCCAGCCCAGCCTGAAGATTAGAACATCATCACTCTGCTGTTCAAGGCCAGACAAGCTGTGTAGGGCTGTAGGCATACTTTTTGTAGATACCAAAGGACAAGTGTTTCCTGAACTTTCACAATGGCACAGATGTGCACCGATCTGCCTTCAGAAATGGAGTGCTGCATGGAATACCTAATCACCAAGGAAGGGTACCGCAGCAAAACGTCATCCGACGAGTTTGAACGTTTCATGACCAGAGCTTAAAAGAAAATGATGGCATCTTTGGAAGGTGGGGTTGATGTGAAGAAAGATAATCAGATTCACTTCCAGGAGTTTTTGAGTCTGATTGGGGGCATTGCCTGCCATGAGGTAATATTGTGAATAAGACAAAGCCAGAACTCTCACACCCAAGCCAGATCTCAAGTATGCACAGATGTACAGACGTACATCACACTTTTGCTCACAGTTATATTCCATCTATGGCAAAAGATTATCATTACACATTTGTCATAACATAAACCGGCATAAATGATTAAAAATGGGGGCCATTTCTCACAGAGCACACACAGTCATTGTTTTTTTGTATTGACTGGACCCCACACGCTTCAGATCACCTCGAGGGGTTCATGTAAGACTCAGTCCAGTTACCAACATAAATAAAAGTATGACTAACAGCTATTATTACATCATTACATCATTTAATCTTTATTTCGATCAATTTAGATCATAAAAGAATACAGCAATTTCAGACAATAAAAAGGAGTGTACAATATAAGAGAATATAAAAGCAATACAGTTGATCTGTTTAAAATCAGTTAAAATACAGTAAATTTTTGAAATCATCAAAAGCAATTCATTTTCCTGTATCTGGCTAGATGTAGCGGTTACGGGTGTGCCATATTGCTGTTAAAAATGTTGCCACTGCAAACACAATTGGGGGAGATAATTCTGTCTTTAGTATTCTATAGGCTGGGAGATAGTGCCTGAAGCCAAGGTTTTTAAGGAGTGGAACAAGCCAGTTTTTCCTAGATCTTTGGTAGGCTGTACAGAAAAATATAATATGCAGATCATTTCTCGGGGATATGAGCATGCTGGGCACTGTGTTGAGGGCTGAGACTTAGCCCAGCGGTCCGTAAATGCCCTAAGAGGAAGAGTTCCATATCGCCACTGCATAAATAATTTCCTGGTAAGAACAGGGCTGATGCCATCGAGAACAAGCTCTAGGTGGTATGAGTCTTTAGTTTTAATAAACAAATTTGTTACAGACCCCTCGCATGTGCTCTCAGTTGAGACGATTAATTTGTGCGCATAGAAAACCCTGGAAAGACATTTGCGTGGTATCCTGCTGCATGCGTTTCCTGTATCAAACCACAGCTATTATTACACAGTGCTTTAATCACTGGGCAAGCCAGTAGCTACTCAGAAGCCAAAGGGGCGAGTCTGAAATGATTTAATAATTATCAATCCCGTCATCCATCACTAAGCAGGGGACTCCCAGGCAAGTGATACTTTCACACAAGGAGCAGACATAGCCAGCCAGTTGCAGTGAAAGCTTCACTCGCTCATCGAAGTGGCATTACACTGGAAGGATTGGATACAAACGTGGTTACCTCGTGGGCCCACTGTCATGCCTGATACATTATTAGCCTTTTGGTATTTGAATGCCAATACCTGTGATAGAAAGTGCAAAATAACAAGTCCCAGAAAGGAAAGTGATGCGGATTACAAAGTCAGGAAGGACTGAACATGTCTCACATGAAACTGTCTCTCTCCCTCGATGTGAATTGATGATACATTTCAGACGCCTGATGCTGTGACTCTGAGAGCCAGTCCGAGCAGAGTTGTTCGCCAGCATTGAATCCGTTTTCAATTGTGCGTGCAGTACAGTCTATCCGGGTTTTTAATTTGAATTGCGGGTCCAGTAGTCCTATTTAAAACATGAAATTGTGGCTACAAATTCCATCCAGAATGCACATTGAAAACCTGAACTGGATGAGTTACTTGTGCATGGACCCAGGAAACTTCAGAGCTTTTTTATGCACAGTTAGTCAAGCAAGGGGTGTTGCCGAGATCTGAAATGGTGGTGTGGGAGTGGGAGCGGGGTCCGCTGTAATAACCGTACATATTCTGTAGGTGACGGGTAGTCGATACACTGGCAACACATTCCCCTTCCACCATTGTAAGGGGTGATAAGGCACTAATGCGAACCCATAGAGTTCCTAGTAACTAGTTTGTTACTCAAATTCTTTATTTTTTCCTGTATTTTATGTCGCAAACTCCCTGGAATGCGCTGGAGTCTGGACGAATCTAGACTAGTAGAAAAAATCATTCTTATGGTTGCTGACATGAAATAGCATACGCGGTTCATTATACATAAAACTCTTAACACATGGGAATCTTCAAAGTGCGGAAAATCCGATTGTGTTAAGATTGCCCGCCTGCCTTCTGTGATTTGTGTATGATTCCCGTCCAAACGTCTAATTCTCTGTGACCTGAGTGACATGATTGAGGTAAGAATGTGCGCCATTAATGCCTCTTAGTCTTTTCTCTCCCAGAGGATAGTCAAATTCCATGAACCCTGGGCCTCGACCCTTTTTTATGGGTTTTAAAGTTGGATTTAAAAACCGCACTGGCTGCCGCTGTAATGTGGCTGATTACTTCTACTCTTGGGCCCCAGATTGATAACATGGGAGTTTTAATTCAGGAGTGCGGATACCAGTTTACTATGGAAGGCGCTGACTCATTGATAAGAATTTTGGAAAAAGGGGACCCCTATATAGTACTGTTGCACTTGCTATACATAGGGAAGAAGTAGGTTTGGGAAAGGTCTATAGCCAAGTGACACAATAAACAATTGATTTTTTGAATATATAAAATTTGTAGTTAGCATAACCCAGATATAGAGTCCAACTGTATGCTAAACCATCAAGCACTAGATGTTTAAGATTTTATTTTATTGGTATATGATGTATATATATTCATTATTTCTTTGAAAGTGCAAGTATTTATATATTTTTTTCTTATTATTTTTTTCTTTTTTCTTCTGTTTTGTTTTCTTTTCTTATGATTATTTTTTGATATGACAACATTCAGTTAAAATTACATTAGAAAAAGTACATAGTCAATAGACATGAAACTATATAGATTGTTGAAGGCAAAGCGGTAGAAACCACTACGCGCGTTTCGGCTCTTGAGCCTTCTTCAGGTGACCGTCTATTGTTCGATAAGTAGTAAAAAGACATATATCAGTAAAATTACAAAACAAACAATATATATACAGCGGACTTTAGACAGACATACAGAGTATATACATTTTAAGCACTTCAGTTGGGCAGCACAGTGAGAACATTATTTAATAAGTTTCTACTTTAAGTACAGACGTATTTCATTAAATTTCTGTATATTATAAGTACATAAATTGTATCTCAAGAGTGAGCATTCATTAAACAAAACACTGTTGACATTTTCTGAATTTGGTGTATGTAATGAACAATCAACCAAAGGAGAGAGTAAGGGAATTAATTCACAAACGTGAACGGAGAGTACTCCTGATCCCTTGGGTAGTAATAAACAAAACAAGAAAGGAGTACCATCAGAGATAGCTTGGATAAAGCGGTCTGAATGGAATGAATGAAAAAAAGAAGAGAGTCCTTCCTTTTTTAAGAAACCCCTCACTCACCGACCTAGTCGGTGACATGCTTCATCATCGGGTCCACCCTGACAGCCGAGTGCCATCAGGGTGTGCTGCGACACCTGGACTACAGTGGAGCGGGTATTTTGTGTGTGAAGTGAAAAAAAAGTGTTAAAAATTGTCCTGGTATACTTGTGTGGAAAATTTATTCTCAAGGAACTGGACATTATTAAAATTAAGTGTGTGGATACGTTTAGGTGTTATGACCGTGTGTATCACTTATGTGTGAGGTCTACATGTTTCAACCCGTAGGATGGAAGGTACCGGGTTTTCGTCAGGACCAGAAGGAAACTGGTCAGGACACACTAACGCCCTGCCGGTCCCTAGATTCCTGTGCACTACTGACAAATAGTCAGAGTGAAAAAAGCTCAAAAACAACAATGGTTGAGCTAAAAGCAAAAAGACCTGGAGGAGAAAAATGTAAAAGGTCACAAGTATGATTAATACAAGCCTGTTACGAAGTGCCATGCTGGTTCTCACGTGTCTTCTGCTGTATTGTGTATTCCATTCAGGGCTTATAGTGATCGGTAGTGACTGGCTATCACTAAAGCTGGCACACTCTATCAATAGTGTTGTGCTCGGTGATCACTAAATACTTAATATAGGCATTCAGTCATATTTAGCACTTAATAGTGCGTGGAAAAAATGCTCACAATGCCATTAGCGTGAGGGAACAACGATGTGGATTTTACGTGTTTCACCTTTGACTCAGACTGGCACACTCGAGTGATATTGGTGTGCTCGGTGGTCGGTGCTCGGTGGTCGAGTGGTAATTAAATATTTATTAGACACAGTCGATAGCACTCAGCACTTCCGGGTGCAAGACACAACTGCTCACGTTTTTGAGTTTAAAGTGAGCAAAAATCGACGCAATATGTTTGTCCCATCAAACATACACTCACACTATGCAAACACACAAACAACTCACATACATTGGCCCACAAAGGGGGAAATAAGGCTTACTCCTATTTAGGATCTTTTAGGCTTCACGGGGTAGAGGGAAGGTAAAAACCCAAGCTGCCATATTCTGCAAAAGGGAAATGATCAAATAGCTATCACGGGTTATGTTTAAAGAAACCAAATCCAAGCTGCCAGGATCGGGCTCAGAGCATTGTAGTTACTTACAGTTCAGTTGGGTAAAGGGTTCTGAGTACCTACTCGCCTCTCCGTGCCTCCCCGTGAATGATACAGAAGCCGCCGGGGTGGATGTAGCGGCAATTGTGTTTCTGGGATGGGCGTGGTCGCGCAAATGCGTGATGGCGCATTAGCGTGCAGAAAGTGGAAATAGAGGACGGGGGCGAGTGCGTCCCGAGCGTTGCTAGGCAATATCGAACTCGTGAGTCGGATATGAATAGTTTACAGGGAAATTTAGGCAACGCTAAAAGTTAAAGATACTAGATTGGAACAGAGCTATGAATTAACCCCGTTTAGGTAAAATTCACAGAGAACGGGGGTATACTACGTTTCAAAAAGTGGTGTTAAACAGAGGCCAGGTATCTAATGACTACATACAATTAAATTGGGGATCATACTGTCTCTGGTGGAATTAGATAATATTGGCCCAAGGAATGTTATCGTTCAGTCCTGTGACATGTGTGGATAATCTATATATCCATCTTTGTTCTTTCTCGAAGAGCCGTTTCTGCATGTTAGGTCCAGCCTTGACCTGTTCAATGACAGTCCACCTCATGTCATTGGGTGTGTGGTTGGATTCAAGAAAGTGATCTGTTAGTTTTGTAGCATTTTTTCTGCAGCGAATGGTGCTGCGATGTTCGCATATTCTTTGCTTTACTTTTCTTGTCGTCATTCCCACGTAGCGTTTGTTGCATGTACATTCAATCAGATAAACCACGTTGCAGCTATTGCAGTTTGTGTGTGATAGCTGCCGCCATGTTTTGCCAGTTTCAATGTTCAGAGTTTTTGTGTTGCTCGTTAGATGACAAACGCTGCAGTTTCCGCAGCGAAAATGCCCTGTGACATCAGGTAAACCCCAAGTTTTTGTGATTGATTGATTGTCAGAAGGTTCTTTTGCCTAGGGTCTAGTATTGACCAGTGAGTCTTTTAGGCTTGCTGATTTTTTGTAGGAAAAGAGGGGCTTTTCCCAGTGAAGGGTACCAGTGCTGAGAATGGACCAATGTTTTTTAATGCTTTTAGACACTTGGTTGGAGACACTGTTAAAGGTGGTTACACAGGTAAGTGGTATTTCATTAGCTGTGGCTGTTTTTGGTTCAAGGAGAACCTCTCTTAGTTGGTTTCTGGCTCTTTTTTGACAGGTGTTTATGATTTTAGCTGGGTACCCACGAACTCGAAGTTTTTCAGTTAGATCAGAGGCTTGTTTTTTATACTCAGTAAGCTTGCTGCAGTTGCGCCTTAGTCTTAAAAATTGACCGTAGGGAAGATTCTCTTTGAGAGGGCGCGGATGGAAGCTTTCAAACTTAAGCAAGTTATTTTTAGCAGTGGGTTTGTAGAATGTTCTGGTTTCAAGATGGTCATTTTCCTTGGAAATCACCACATCTAGAAAAACTATTTCTTTTTCGCTGAAACGGTGGGTGAATTTCAAGTTCTGGTCGCATGTATTGATCCAGGTAATGAACTCGATAAGTTGGTCCAAAGGTCCTTGCCAAATGGCAAGGACATCGTCAATGTAGCGTTTCCAGAATTTTAGGTTGTCTCTAAAAGGGTTGAGGTTACTGAGAATGAACTTGAGTTCAAAGTCATAGACATAGAGACCAGCCACACTAGGGGCAAAAACACTGCCCATAGAGGTACCCCCTGTTTGGAGAAATAGGGTCCCCTCAAACTCAAAGTAATTACGTTTGAGTGCTAGCCTAGCACACTCAACGATGAAGGCTCTTGGTGTGTTGTACGTCCAGTCTATGTTGCCTAGTGTTTTCTCCAACACTCTCAGCGTGTCGTCTTGCGGTATGCTTGTATATAGACCCTCTATATCAAAGCTTAGCAGGATGGTATTGTTGTCCACTGTGATTTCGTGTAGAAGATTTAGGAGACTTTTTGTGTCCTGTAGGTAAGTGGTTGTTTGTTGCACGATAGTTTTCAGGAAAAAGTCACAGAATCTGGATAATGGTTCAAGTAGTGACCCGATGCCAGAGACAATGGGGCTGCCTGGTGGTGGTAGTTTCCCTTTGTGCATTTTAGGCAGAGTATGTAATGAACATTCATTAAACATACCAGTTTTAACACTCTCTGAACTTGGTGTATATAATGACATCAGAAAATGACATTCTTTGATTGTAGCAGGACCTTGAAAACAAACCAATTACTCGATGTAGAGCAAACCCATATTGATAGTTTGTGGGAACATCACATGACATAGTCAGCGATTGACAATGTGACTGAATGACTACCAATTAGACCTCTGAATACTAATGCATATAATACATACAATACAATGATGTAGAACAAACCTAGTACATAAACCGTTTAGGGATAACGTAAGCTTACTAGGATATACTTACAAAGATTCATTGAGTGAGTGACCCAGACCTGATAGTGGCATAGGAGTAATAAGTCGGTCGGTAATATAGGCTTCTTGAAATCTATAGATATGACATAACATAGCAAAAGTTATTGTAATGGCTAAGGTAAACCTGATGGAAGAGAAGTTGTAATTTAGATGTCAGGAATTAGTTTCCATGGATCTATACTTGATCAATACAGTGTAGTGTATAATATATTGCTGTACCTTTCAAAAGTTGATTGATGTAAACGATGTAGCGGACTTTAGTTGTAACCGTAGAGAGGCGAAGTTGATTTCTATCAAATAGTGAGCAAAAATTCCTAATTAGTATTTTCAAAAAGAGAAAAAGATAAGAAAACAGCTGAAAATTAGTAATGTCACTTGATTACCTAACGATCAGTAGTTAGGATTCTATAGGATATTTTGTCACAATATGGACCCGGAAGGATGATAAGGTTTGTTTTGATCTAGGATGAGGTTTTTGATGATATCTATTAAGGCAGAGGAGGAACAAGGAAAGATCAGATTAAACCTCAATCTTTGGATACCGGTAGCTCGCGATCGACTGGTTGGAGACCCCTGTTCTAGTGCTTATGACTTTGATGAGAATCCCCTGGAAGAGAACTAAAAATACCTCAAGGCATACCACCAAGTATCTTGTTATTCATGTGGTCCCGCGGGAATGAATAAAAATGATACCATAAGGGAATTTGACGTGTATGTTGTTTGTCCCTGTTTTTTTTTTGTTAAAGATATTTTTATTGAGAATACAGAAAGAAAGAAATAATAGAAGAGAGAAAAGATAGGAACATACGAAATGCAATAAGAGCCCTCGCAGGAGCTAAATCCACATGGCCAAGAAGCAGTATCATTGTTGAAGATTTGTACAACGCAGCAGCCCTAGGCTGGATAAACCTCAAAGTCCGCCATCCAACAGCGTTGTGCCCAACGAGGAACCCTGGAAGGGCGTCAGGTCACATTGGCACCAGGCGGTTTGCTGTCTTTCTTGAAGCAAGGCTTGTGATCAAGGACGCAAGTCTGAAACTCGTAGAGCCGTTTCAGGTAGTGAAGAGGCAGTGCTGTGCTTTCTACGGTCCTCAGTTTAAGAGAGTTAACCTTCCAGGAGGATGTCCCCACTGAGGCAACTCGTGTTTGATGAATATATATATATATATATATATATATATATATATATATATATATATATATATATATATATATAGAGATATATATAGAGATATATATATATATATATATATATATAGAGAGATATATAGAGAGATATATACATATAGATACACACATGTTTTCACTTATATGAGTGTGTTTCCGGGGTCCTGCGCATGGGCGGGAATATTCTGGTGCTTATGACTTTGATGAGGATACCCCTGGAGGAGAACTAAGATTACAGGTAAGTAACTAATCCTTGGTAACTGAACCACTGTTATCCAGAGTAGAAAAGAAATATCTAAGAACTCCCTCTGGATAGCCCTACCCGAGGTTGAGTCTGCCTTGGTGGTACCATCCTACCAGGGTGGAATGAGGTGACCTATGATGAAGCATGTCACATTACATGAGTGAGCCTACCTCTTCCAATTGTTGGAATGGCCTTTTTTAATAGGAGACTACAAAAACACTAAAAGGGTCTGTGTAAAACAAAACATTGGAGTCCTTTTTACAGGCCTAGGATAGTTCTTCTTCTCTTGAATATAGCCACCACACCTAATTGTTGTGATATACATGCATTTAGTGATCGGCGTGTTGATCGTTAGGCCTCTTTTCTTCCTCCCATTGTGTTTCACAAGTCTATCAGTGTCCCAGATCTTGCATGCCTAGATGGAGAAGGGCTCCGTCTTGATTTTTGCTTGGTGCATTTGTTCATAACTATTTTGGCATTGTCGTGTCACCTAGGTGGTTAATCTTTCGATCAGGGAATGAGGGGAAGTTGCTTCTGATTGCATTGTATGTGGGACAGCTTGGCTTGAGGATGATGCGTGTTTTTTAGGGGGAGCAAGTGTGCTTTCTTGACTGTTGTGGTGGCATGGTTCGTTTTCTTCAAGTCCTTGATGAGACATGCCACATATAGTTCTGAGTCATTTCAGGGGCCCTGTGAACACATGAATATCTTAAGTTGATGATTTTTTAAGTTATGTGAGCTATGTTGATATTTTTGATTTGTATGTGATGATTTCAGTGATATCAATGCTGATGTAAGATGTGAAGGCATCTATAATGCGAGCAGTGGATGGCTGGGAATGAAGGGTTATGAATGCATAGCTACTCATTACAGCGAAATGTAAGCAATTTTTTCATTTATCATAACCACCTCATCTTAACATCCAAAGTTTTTCTGGAAAAACGTAATGTCCCATAACAAATTTGATCAAAACAAGGTGATGGTGGATCCTTGAATTCATCTTAGCCAACTCTAATTAAGCTGGGCTGCATCCCAGTTCATTGTGTTTGGTTGACTGTGCTGATCCATCTAGAACCACCTCATGTCAGAACTTACATTCACACTCCTCATTAGGACCAGTAAATGTGGTACTGTGGCAATGGACAACAAACCCAGGTTAGAGGTCTCATGTTGTAGGATCTGGTGGCTATGTCTGGGATGGTGGATTGCAGCCCCCTTTTGTAATACAATGGCATGCCATAGAACAAGCCCAAACCATTACGACTCCATCTATGAGGGATCTTGCCTTCACCTTTCTGTTCCTCTCCTGGTCATGAGTGGAAGTGACAATTTCAAGGTTATGCAGAGGAAAGCACACAGCCTGGCAACATTCCTATGTGCAGTTTTTCATCTGGCTCCTCCCTTGCTCCTATGTTATTTTCTTCCCTCTGGTCAATCCTCTCTAGGATTATTCCTTCGGTTTGATGGTGTTTGTGTTACGATTGCCTTCCTCTGGGCCAGCAGTCAGCAGGCTTAGCGGGTGATTTCGACATTGTTTTTTTTGTATATGGGTTTATTGGGTTTGTGTTATAATGTCCTGAAAGTGTTCTCTGGTCCTTGAGATTCTCCTCTGGTCCTATTCTGTTCCCATAGTCTCCCTGTTTTATGTCCTTTTGTCCCTAAGGGCAACTCATTCCCAGCAATTACATATATGCAATATATCTTGTAGAATTATGGACACTAGGGGTTATTTGCGTATTGTTAGAAATGGGGTCTCTAGTTGGCAGAGGAAAGTACCCTGTACAACTAGGGACCACTTCTCTAGTCCGAGCAAGTCATATGCACTCCCGAAATTAACCTATGCTCACCCTCTGGTAGCTTGACACAGAGCAGTCAAGCTTCACTTAAGAGGCAATGTGTAAAGTATGTGTGCAACACTTATTATAGTAAACCAGTGAAAACACCATACAAAGATAATCCACACTTGGTTAGACCAATAGAACTTGATTTACTGCACAAAACCAGACCAAAACGATCAAATTAATAAATAGAACTCGAGATATGATTTTTAAAGATTAAAGGTGAAAACAGTGCTTAGGAGTCACTAGCGGTCAAAAGGATAATTGAGGTTGCGAGGGATCGGTGCAAACCCAAAATTCAGGCCTACCACGATCGGTGGCAGTAGGGGTAGGGACATAGACAGGTCCCGCTGAAGAAATGCCTTGAATGGAGCTTTTGTCGATGTCTAGGGTGCTGCATTGGCATCGATCCGTGGATGGAGGCGAAATCCGATATGCCCCGTCAATGGAATATCCAGCGTCGAACCCGCTTCTTGATGCAGGCGCTGGCTGTTGTCATTGAGTGGCTTCGGCAGTAGGATTTCTGCCGTTGTCAAGCTGCTTCCGCACTGGAAATGCAGTAGTTGATCCACCGTTGCGTCGCCGTTGAAGAGCGATGCGTCGGTGCCGAACGGTGCAAAATCGCGGCTGCATCAAAGTCAAGTGTTGAAACAGATGCAACTCCCACTTCAGAGGCCCAGGACTAGAGGGGGGCACATCAAGCAATGGTAGGACGCACCTGGAGAGTTGCAGGCAGTCTTTAATGTCTCTGAGACTGCAGAACAGGAGGCAAGCTGTCAAGCCCTGTGTGTTACTCTGGGTTCAAGTCGTAAAGTCCAGTCCTTCTCACCCAGGCAGAGAGAACAGCAGCCAGGGCAGCACATCAGAAAAGTAGTTCTCTCAGAGCAGCAGTCACACAGAGCAGCAGTCCTTCGGCAGCACAGCAGTCCTTCTTCCTGGCATAGTATCTAAAGGTCCAGCAGTTTACTAATTTGGTGAGGTCAAAGGCCCAGTATTTATGCTTTGGTGTCCTGGTTCTGGAAGATGGAAGAAGCTTCTGAAATGGTAATTTGAGGTTCTATGGGTATCCTGCTTCCCCAGTCCTGGCTTTGAGCTGGCTACACTAACAATACAGGATTGTTAGGCCCATTGTGAGGTAACTGGGCACAACCTATTCAGGTGCAAGTGTCCTCCCCCCACACATACACATAAATCAGGAAGGTTCATCAGTCTAATGATGTGCCATTGGGTTGTAAACGACACACCTCAGCTCCCTTTGTGTATGACAGTCTATAAGAAATGCAGAAGGGCCAGCTATTACCCAACCTAGACTTGTATTGGATGAAGGCAGAGACACAGCGGGCTTATGAACAGAGAAATACCAACTTTCTAAAATAGCAGTGTTTGATTACTAACATAAGCAAAATCTCATAGTTGTTTAATCATCCCGTCTTGATAGAGATCACCCGTTGTGTCAATCCCCAATTGTTGTAAAAGTTTCATTCCCACCTCTTCTTGGGTAACAGATAGTTTTGGGTGGTGTTGTAGTGGGTGGGCAGGTGCATATATTGGGAGCTTATGTGCCAACTTGCCTATTTGATGCCACGCAGCGTTGGTAGCGTCCACCGTGTTAATATCTTTTGTATGTAGTGGCGGCCTCTGATGGGTTATTACTGCTATCATAGGGATTGGTAGTGCGTCACCTTCCTCTATTGCCGTATGCGTAAGATAGGGAGTCCTATGGTACCAGTGGTGGGTGTACTGCGCCTGTGTACATAGATGGAGAAATGGGACCTTGAAGCCCCCTCTTGATTATGGCAGCGTTATAGCTCGCAGTTCAATTCTGGCTTGCGTGCCCGCCCATATAAGTTTGAGCAGTAAAGACTGTAACTGACGGAAGACTTCCGGTGGGGGTGTGATGGGGATATTGTTAAAGAGATACAAGAACTTTGGCAGGATTACCATTTTTACAATTGCTAATCTATCAGCTAAAGATAGGGGCAGTTGGATCCAGCGGTCAATTTTGTCGTGCATAGTGCTAATAGCACTGCCGTAATTTGTATGAATGGCAATTTCCAGATCCCGATGGTACCATACTCCTAAGGACCTACCTGGTTCGGATTGCCACTTTAGGGGGAATTCAGTGATGTATGGACTTGTCGAGTCTGTGAGGGGATAACAATAGATTTGTCCCAGTTTATCTGAAGGCCAGAATGTCTTCCAAATTTGATGTATTCCCGCAACAGGGGGGCCAGATGAATTTCCGGGTCACGTACATATAACATATCGTCAGCATACATTTAAATATGTAATGGCCGTTCCGGAAATTGTAGAGCAGAGAACCAATGACACTGTCTAATTTTGCATGCTAAGGGCCAATGCGGATAATAATGGTGACAATGGGCACCCTTGCCTTGTCCCACGTGCTATAGGCACAGTATCAGAGATATGGTTATTTATGCGAATACGAGCAACAGGTTTGGTGTATAGCAGTTGGACCCACTGCTGAAATATCGGGGGAAAGCCCATTCTTTTAAGGACTGTTAATAGATATGGCCATTCTATTGAATCAAATGCTTTGACTGCATCTAACATAACTGCAGCCACTTTGGTAGTAGGAACTAAGTAGTGGGATAGTGCAAATAGCGACCTGGTGTTGTGCGCAGTTGTCCTAGTCAGTATGACTCCGGACTGGTCCGGTAGGACCAGGGCGGTCATGAGGGGTTGCAGTCGCACCGCCAACAGCTTTGCTAGTATCTTGGAGTCTACATTTATAAGTGACAGCGGCCTATAAGATTCACAGTTTACGGGATCCTTTGCTGGCTTTAAGAGGGCCACCTATACTGCATCTCGTAATGTCGTGTTCTATCTAGGACCCCGATCAATATTGTGATCTTATGCCCCTAATTCGGCTATATTCAATTCATACCCCTATAATGGCATAAACAATCAGAGCCATATTTCAGAAACTCGCCTCTGCAGCTCATTACAGTACATGACACAGCAGAAGCCACTATCTAAGATTCCTAGATTACACACTGAGTTCTTTCAACAGATAAAACCCCCAGCAACCTGGGAAAGCCCTGCTTGCTATGTTTTGATTAGTAATAGAACTCTAATGAGCAATGTAAGAACGACCAGTTCTTAGTGACATCTTTATTGACGTCTTATGTCCAAAAACGTACGTCAAACAAGGCACCTTCCAGGTATAAATAATACCAACGTTGCCTTAGGCAAACACAGCGGTGGTGATAGAGAATACAGGAGCAGAACAGCTGTCCCTTGCAAAGCCCAGCGGATGCGAGAAGCCCACGGACGCTGCCCCTCCTCATCCTTGACGCGCTGAGAAAGACGCTGTCTTTTCTCCTGCCGAGAAAATCCAGCTCCGGCATTTCCAGCCTACCCTTGCGGGTGACTGGGATATTGAGTCCTGAGAGGAGATACAAGACCTCCAACATTCTATTCCAGAGGTACGGTGTTGACTAAGCCCTTAGAGAGAATTCTTGAAGCAAACCCTTGGCAAAACCAACTTAACTTAAACTGCTACTTACTTACTCCCTTCCACGTATTAGGCTTAGGTCAGGTACACTGGGGTAGGCGTAGTTGGAAGCACCAGTTGAGTACGTTAGCTAAATGTATATATGAATGTTTATATTTTACTCATTTTAAACCATTGTATGGCTAAGAAACCATATCAATGCTTTTACAGTATTATTTCGCAATCCTCCTTTTACTGTACGCACTTTTTATAATAACAAGTCTTGCAATTGTGGCAATTCATTTCTCTTGCATGAGAAGAAAGACTGTTCAATAAATAATACCTTTTTATTGAAAACGCCCGTCTCTCTATTCTCTGCATCCTGGTGAAAGTAATTCTTGCACAAACTGACTGACTGAGTGAAATAGCTGTCTATTGTTTCATACGACTCTAGAGATTGACTCTTATTCTAAGGAGCAAAGTTGTCATGTTTATGCGGTTGTTGGAAAACTGAATCCCTTCTTGTCTGAGCCAGGGGAGCTGATCACTCCCTATTCAGTCAAGAAAGTTTCCAGTGACCTCTGAGCTAGTTGGTACAAACCCAATTAAGTTTAGCATAGTCAGTAGAGACCTGGAAGACCGCACTTCTACGTCTACACTGCTGTTTATGTTATTCCAATGCGCAGGGCCTATAGGGAAAATAGGAACTACAGTACATGGCGCCCAACGTTTGGTAAGGCGATAAAACTAACGCAAGACGTTAGAGTAACTCAGTCATGCTTTTTCACGCAGACCCTTTCTCCCGTAAATACTCCAATAGACGTCTGGAGTGGGTGAAAGGTTAAAATCCGCCCGAACTTAGTAGGAAGAGATTCCTATGTAAAGCTTCTGGTTTATTCAATGTTGAAGGATACAGTGTTCCAAAATATTGTGCACCTAATCCTTGTTTCCTTGAAACCTGATCTGCAACAAAAGACCTTCCTGACAGTAAAATGCCTGGAGAAGGCGGTAACAACGGAACCACTGATGCCGCAGTAAATGCGACTCAGCAGGGTCCCGATGAAATTAATGAACCGGGTACGATAATCTTCCCGGTCAACATAAGAAAAAGTATAACGTTAAAACTTATAGAAAATGGACTGACCACACAAGGTGGCACAGTCGTCTTCGTGATAGAGGCACAAGAATATCGGCAGAGTTCGCTCCTTTCGAGGAGATTGAAATCCCATTAAAATACCAAGAGCATTTGCTCTGGTTTAAAGGCGCCCTAAAACATAATGATCATATTACCAGGCTCGGTCCACTAGGTAGACCAGGAGCAACGAGGCTGGTTCTAGCCAGCTACACATCACATCCGGACATTTATAAAATGTCAAAAGAAGAACTTTTAGCTCAGCTAAAAACATTAATTAAAATACATAGACAATTAGACCAATATGTAATGCGGACTGCAACAGTCCAAACAGCTGTTAATGTTCCACAGCTGACCCAACATCAGAGTAACTCAAATAAAATTACACCACAGAACATACAATCATGTCTTGGTAAAACACCCATAAAACGGGAACAGATTCCTTTCTGGTTAGCGCAGAAAATTACTCAAATAGAGGCAGTATTTCCGAATACTACCCCTATTGAGAAACACAGAATTCTGACCATCTGCCTTCCAATGGGGGTCGCACCACACGTGGAGGACTGTGACACTTGGGGTACAGTCTTTGCTTCCATTTATACAAAAACACATGGTGTTCCGTCAATGGCGGTAATACCAGATGTGCTAAAACAGATTCAGAATGAATACGGTCCAGAACCTGCTTTAACTCTTGGTATGAAATTACTGAAAGACTTCAAGCAGGTCTCAGCTATATTACTAGCCAACATAAAAGGAGAAGCAGCATCTGTGGCGATCCGCCAGAAAGTGAAGGAAACAGATATAACAGATCAACCAATTGAGCTTGCCAGAATTATAGAAAAATGTTATGAAGAATTAGGTAGAAGCAGCTTGGTTGGGAAACCAGCGAAACCCCAACTACTCGAAAATCCTGAAAAACTATTTATTAAAAATAATTCAAACACTCCTAAAAAGAGCTGGGATGAAAATAAACAATCCACTCCCAAGGAAAAAGTTTTCCAGTCCAGAGGAAGGTCTCCTCGACGGAGGGAAAGAACTCCGACTCGAGAACACCAGTCTCCCCAGAGGGAGCACTCTGAGAAAAGATATAACCTTAGAAATAGGGATAACTTGAAAAAGCCTGATAGATATCAAAGTATTGATACACGTCCCTCTCGATCTTTTTCGCAGAAATCGGAAAGAAGAGGACGGTCAGACCCAGGAGAGCACACTAAGTCCAAAGACAAGGAACCTGCTCAAAATAAAAATCACAATTTCCAAAGAAGAAGGTAGCCAGTATTAGAGTAATCGAACATGCCGAGAATACTGAGGACACCGCTGAAAAACGGGGAGTGGGCACAAACAATGCTAGACAGTGCAGCAGAAATCACCATAGCTCGCAAGATCCTGATGAGTCATCTGGAGACAGTGGACACGAATGAATACATTCAAGTAGAAACTGCCGACACCAGAGTTAGCGAGCCTCATAAGATATACGAAATAACACTACGTATAGAGGGAGATAAGACTAGGAAAATAAGAGGTCTATTTTGGGATAACCTCTCAAAAGGCTATGACGTCCTGTTAGCTGAGAAAGATTGGCCCCCGGAGTTTGTCAGGAAGTGCCCTCGTGGCGAAGAAATGATTATGCCTGCCTTCTCGAATCACATTCCGATTCACACTAAATATATATATGCGAGGAAATGGGCAGTAGCCCAGGCACCAGCATTATATAAAAATCATGTAGGATGGGATGAGGACTCCCCTCCTCACAAAATCCAGTTAAAAAGTCAACCGACTGCACAAAGGCAGTATCCAATTAAGCAAGAAGCTAAAAAACAGGTCAGGGAGATTTTAGATCAACTTGAATACTAGGGGGTGATTGAAACATGCACCTCTCAAATGAACAATCCTTTGTTTCCTGTCTCCAAACCGGACGAGTGATATCGTCTAGTCTTGGTCTACAGACACCTAAACTCATGTTGCAAAACATTTGCAGTACAAAATTCGCATAGTGCTGCACTAATGAATAACATAATTCGCAAAAAATATAAAACGACATTAGACATATCTAATGGTTTATTTTGTCAAAATATTGCACCAGAAAGCAGATACTTGACCGCTTTCGCAGTAATGGGGTCACAGAAAAATTTCTGTAGGCTCCCACAGGGATTCAAGAACAGCCCAGGACTATTCTCAGCCAGAGTAACAGAGTTACTACAAATATATGATGATGAGGCATTATCTTACGTCGATGACATCTATCTAACAGACGACGACTTGGAGACTCACTTGAAAAGGGTGAATACCATAATACTTGGGTTCGCAGCAGAGGGTTACAAATTCAACTTTAAAAAGTCTCGAATTGCCCATCTGACAGTATTATTTTTAGGATACGAATTATCAAGTGAAGGAAAAAGCCTAGCGGACAACTTCTTAGAGAAGTGCGCTGTACTCCAAGCACCAAAAACGCTGAAAAACTTACAATCGATTCTAGGCTTTCTGAATTTCGGAAGAACTTACATGCTAAATTATGCAGAGTGGGTTAAACCTCTCTACGAACTAATTAAACCTGATTTTAAACAAATCAACTGGACTCAAAAACACACAGAAATGTTGAGATCACTGCAAACAGACATGTTAGCAAAAACAAAATTAGATACACGTGACAATGCAATCGACCTTGTAATCCGAGTCATCTCAGGAAGATGCGGATTCACGTACCTGACCTCTAATGAGGGAGAAAAGGTACCAATAGCTTACAAATCTCACTTGTACACACAAGCAGAAAAAACATTCAGTCTCACAGAAAATACTGTGAAAGCAGTACAAACTGCAATAGCGAATGAACGAGAACTAGCACACGGCAAAAGGATCATTGTCCTTCCGGCAGAATCCGCCTTCGAGGCGCTATTCAGCCCAGTAAACCTGATTACAGTGTCACTGGATCCGAAATGGATACAGTGTGTAAATTCTCTTGGCGCGGAAGATGTGAAATACTATTTCGCCCCGCACATGAAAAAACTGAATGATTTAACATATGAACAAGAATATCCTCTGCCAATCGAAATTCTTCCTCTACAACAATACTCCTGTATAATCTACACAGACAGATTCATACAGCATTACAACGTAGAAAATAAATCCTACGACGCAGCCTGTGCGATTGTTAAAGGTCGCTGGCTGTGCGGTAAATTCAGACCGAAAATAACAAAAACTGAATCACTGAGAAACTGTTCGGCTCAGAGAGCTGAAATCAGATCTTTAAAGATGGCGCTGGAAAATGCAGAACGTGAATTCCCGACACTAATCGTGTGCGATTCGCATTTTTGCGTCAACTCTTACAATAATAAGTTGCAGAGCTGGATTAAAAATGATTTCAAAGATGACACAGGTGCCACGATCAAGCATAAAATGCTTTGGAAACAGGTAGTTCTTTTACAGAAAGAACTACAAAAGACTCACGTGATACACACTCTGAGTCATCAACGTGATGGCGTTCACGTTGCAGGGAATTCATTGGCTATTACAGCCACAGCGGAAGCAAATAAACCGGCTTCCGTAGCCACAAAATAGCATTCAGAAAAATATATAGACGGGGAAACCATGCTGGCAGTAAAAACGTCCTTAAAAGGCGACTGTGCAGCACTACCAGTGAACTATCCACTCAATTATGCATACGCAATCGAAGCAAACTCCGTTCCTTTTGCTTGAATACCTGGAGTGGGGGATAGGGTAATTCCAAACATGAACCGGAGAAAGTTATTAATAGCAGACGCACACATGGGTGAAGGTCCAAGGCACAAACAGATGAAGGAATCTCTGAATGAATTACAATCAGTTTACTGGTGGCCAAGGATGAGCGTGCAACTTCAAATATATGTAAAGAACTGTCCCGAATGTGACAGAGATCGCAGTAATGAACCGGTCCAGTCTGTTGCCCAGTTACCGTTTATAGACAGCGTAATGCTGTCTATATGCAATCCAGCGTCCTATTAATTGTTTAAGACTAGATTCACTTAGAAAATGTGGCCCCAGCGCTCGGCTGACGCCAAAACAGTTATAAAAGATTTGCGAGTCTTTATCGGCACATACGCAATTGCCATGTTCCATTCTGACCAGGGTCCTGCTTTCAGCTCTCGATCTTATAAGGAGGCCATGGCCAGTATGGGCGTTGGGTTGCGATACTCTTGTCCATCACACCCTGAGGGGAACAGTGTAGTGGAAAGAAAAAAACGAGACATAAAGCAATCTATAACAGCGAAGGTATTAGGTTCGGGTGATGGGTGGGTCAAACATTTAATAAGTATCCAACTTAGTCTAAATAATTTGCCAAGAAATTCTCTAAAAGGTTTCAGCCCGTACAAACTATTGTTCGGAACTAGAATGCATGTTCAGGACCTCGATAGACAGGCTTCAGTGGTAAAAGATAAGAATAAAGACTTTGACATCAAAGATCGTTTGGCTGTTTTACAGGACTTGAATGAAACAAGAAAATCCTTAAGCAACATAAAGTTAAAACAACAGCCAACTACCACTGAAGACACACCACCTGTCCCAGCAAGACCTGTCTGGATTCCAAAGATTGGGGATCTAGTCAGAGAGAAAATAGCGGTGAAGAAGGAATTTGGGCCTTCTTACAGAAAAGCAGTACCTGTCTTGGCAATCAACGAAACAAGATCAGTAGTACTACCGCCTCTTGCTGGTAAAAAGGAGAACCAAGTTGTATCAATCGACCTGGTAAAACCACAATCATGTGGCCTATAATCAACAGTAGGCCAAGTGGACTCCCAAGAAATAACAGAATACCCAAACTTGCAACAATCCAAGAGGTTCAAACTGAAAGACTAATCACATTTGATAAACCTGCAGTGCACAGAGAGGGACTATGCAATAATGCCATGGAACTCGTGCCTCTTGAAACACAGATTGAAACAGTTCGTCATGAAACACCAGTCTACAATGATGTGGCATCAGAATGTGCTAACGAAAGACAAATTGAGAAAACAATTCCAACAATTGACAGAACTGCCTCTGGCTACTTCATCAACTTCGATACCTTTTCTGAAGATCAAAACGACCGTGAAGTGATGCCAGAAACAAAGACTTTTAAAGAAAAAGCAACAGAACTCTTTCATCAAATCAAAGAAGTATATCTAGATGCACCATTGATTGAGCATTGGATTATATCAGGGGCACTTATACTCCTACTAGGCCTAATATTGGTTTTAATTTTAGGAAAATTTATCACAATTCAATGGACACAGCAAGTCAGAACATCAACTTAGTTCTAAAACCACACAAATCATCCCACATGAAGAAAAGAGGACTATCATCAGTAAATGTCACAGCCATTCCAATACCCGGCGGGTTAGTATGGGACAAGACTGACTATGAAGTATATGGCCCGGTCGAAATCCTGAAATATCCTCACCAGTTCAAGGTTTCATTAAGTGACTTTGTAAAACCAAGTACATTTTCTGATGATTGGGATTTTGAAAGTATAAATAATATGATGTCTGATTTAGTGTTGTCAGCAAGATTTACAGAACATGATTATTTAGAAGGTTCGTCTAATTATGAACAGATGTACTGCTCCTCACATTACGAGTACCATTACTTACATAAATCTGCACAACCTAGAAATGTTTTTAAATATAACCAATGGGAACATTGTGCTACTCCACCTAAAAGCAGTTCGAAAACATTCTATGAGAAATTCCAGTACTTCTCAGGGTTTAACACAAGTGATGCAGAAACGTTTTATTATAAACTGTTGGATAAAGCAGGGTTGAAAACTATGCTGACAAATACTAAATTGATATATTCAGAAGCATTTTATGAAAAAATGATGACATTTGGTTTTGATTTTTGGTAAAATAATATTGAAACAAAAACCATCTGGGGTACAAAAGATTGGCAGGTACAAGGTGTAGAAGCATTATTTCGAGCCTGCATGATCCCAGAACAAATAATGTTCTTAAATGACACAATTCACCAAACAACCTGTCTTGGCCTAGCTAAGATTAAAGACCTTACTTAACAAACCGTCTATTCCAAAGCCAATACCTGATAATGCAACCACAGAAGTTGAAATAGACGTATCTAAAATTTTATATCTAAACAGAACACATCCTGATTGGAAAAAGTGGTTAATCTGGCCTACTGACACGAATAACTGTCAAGATAGATTCCTGAACAAAACACAGGGGTTAACAATGACCAGACCAGACCCTAGATACTCCCAGAGACAACATCCAGGGATAGTAACAACATACAGTGTAGGGAAGCTGTGCCTTGAATGGCTAGAAACATCCACACTGGCAGAAATTAAGCAACACTTAACTTTACTTAAAGATGGTGCTGACTTGCGTGATTTCATTATGGGACCACGCAAACAGCGTCAGAAACGCTTCATAGCGGCCAGCATCTATGCGGCATACAACGAGGCTTGGAAAGTAACTCAAATTGAAACCGCTGAAAAAATACGAGAAATTGATCGTATTAATTTGGAAAAATCACTTTCTGTTGTGGACAATGGGTTAATGACTCTGTCCTCCAGAAGATATTCACTGGACAGTATTGTATCATCTGCCATCAATTTCATAGATAAAGACTTGCTAATGTTACAGCATGGCCAGTTGCAATTGCGTTCTATTGTACAGCTAGGCTGGACGCTGCAAAATCTTCGTTCAGGCTATGTGCCATGGCGTTTAATCAACACAACGTCATTGTTTTCCATCTTTAACCTTACTGATAAACAAATCAGCTTGGCACAGAAAGGAGCAGACTATACAATCCTGAGCATCGAAAAACTTGAGAGATTACCATTGACAATGTCAGAAAGACCTGTCATTGAATAGGTAATACACGGGATTATCACAATTCCGATAACAACTTTCCAATTTAAAAATTGCCTTGAATATATACCGACTGGCCAGTATGAACGATTGGGTAAAGGGTACATTAAGTCAGCATGGAAATTACCATATACACACACATGCTACAGTGACAGCAACAAAAATGTATTTCTTAGTGGTGAAAATTGCAAGCATTCACTGAGTGGTATACTTTTGTGCCAGGGTATTAATTTACATGGGGCCTGTGAAGGAACTTCAAACAACCTTTCATGCCACCAACATGTCACACCTGCAACGCAGATAGAGCCTTTCTTTAAGCAACTCTCTAACGGGAGTTACATTCTAATAACGGATCACAGCTGTTGTGGCTTGCTGCCAGGGAAAGCATATCTCGTAAGCGTAACTTCCATGGTCACTTGCTGTATGCAAGCATTGTTTCCAAACGGCCCTGGAGACTCCGAGACTCCCATTTGGCCTCGTTTGAATGTCTCTTCTATACGAATTGATACTTTAAGCAGAATAAAGTCTGTGCTTTTACAGACAACAGTGCCCATAACGTCATCAAAAGAGACGTATGATCTCCAAGTTGCAAGGACAGCTTCGGAGATACATGACCTTTTATCAACAAATTGCCCCGTGCATTTCACAGAAATGCTTAGCCAAATTCTTAATATGTCAGATGCCGTAGGTATCTCAGGCGTATTTAAGACCATTTTTTCGGGACTGTTAACACCATTCAAAGCAATCCTAGGAATTATACCTAATTTTGTCCATTCAGTCTTTGGCGGCATACCCCTGATTTTGGGACTTGTAGCAGGCATTTTATTTTTGACCCTCCTGCTCTGATATGGCAAGCCAAAACACAGACATGACTCCAGCAAGGATGGAAGAAACGATCCTAGCAGTACGCTACCGGGACCGCATAACTATAGTCCTTGGATTGGCCAGGCTGAGAGATCTGAACATGACCTGGTTTCTTTCATTCAGACCTATATGGCAGACTTGCATCTTACCTGTGCTTCGATGTATGCTATGAGCGGAAGAATGCGTGTTAGACAACAGTCTTGCACTACCATCAGCAGTACCAATGGATATCGAAACTTTGCTAAGTCCTGTAACGGCTCACGCATCGTGTTGTCCCCAGCGGCTACCAATCCTGATGACGGCATTCGTTGAGACTCCTGTGCTACAAATAGGTGGCGGCAGTGAAGCGGTACAAGAAAGCAACATCACCCAGGTACGGCCTTCTGTGAGCATTGCTGATCCAAACATCGATGATAGCAATCATTCTCACACCTGCCAAGTTACAGCATTATCGAACTTGGTCGAACTGTCACCTGAATATGTAGACCTGTTCTTTAAAAGCCTGTCTGATATGATGTTCTCGCCTGAACAACAACAATGAATTTTGAAAATGCATTCCGGCGCACAGCGTTCCCATGAACTCTGAATTCGGCCTTCAGTTTTGATCAACAAAAACTGCTGAAAAGCTTTGGAACTCTATTCCCCCGTTCACCATGAAATTTCTTTTTTTTTAATTGAACACTTTTTCAAAATATTTACCTTTTTTCTGGCACGAAAACCTTTGCTTAAAGTAGAATTATTCATAAAGAACAGAACTTCTATTTTTAGGTAAATCTAGAGACAAAATAACTTTACCTCAGCCTCTAGCACATTTTACAGCAAATGCATTTCTATGTGATGAAATAATATCGCCCTTCTTTTCTGTATAAAGAGATATTTCATGTGTAAATTTTTTCGCAAAATCGTTCAACTGATTACATATGCTATAATTTTTTAATGATTCCTATGCTTAAAGACGTACAGTACCAATATTTTCATGTATTTCAAATACGCCATTTCAAATGCAAATATGTATTTTGGGGTGGGAAGTATTACACACGCATCTTATTGCTTTAGTTTTTAGTAATTTGATGGACATAAATTTGTGGAGTGGGTGTCGTGTTCTATCTAGGACCCCGATCAATATTGTGATCTTATGCCCCTAATTCGGCTATATTCAATCCATACCCCTATAATGGCATTAACGATCAGAGCCATATTTCAGAAACTCGCCTCTGCAGCTCATTACAGTACATGACACAGCAGAAGCCACTATCTAAGATTCCTAGATTACACACCGAGTTCTTTCAACAGATAAAACCCCCAGCAACCTGGGAAAGCCCCGCTTGCTATGTTTTGATTAGTAATAGAACTCTAATGAGCACTGTAAGAACGACCGGTTCTTAGTGACATCTTTATTGACGCCTTATGTCCAAAAACTTACGTCAAACAAGGCACCTTCCAGGTATAAATAATACCAACGTTGCCTTAAGCAAACACAGCGGTGGTGATAGAGAATACAGGAGCAGAACAGCTGTCCCTTGCAGAGCCCAGCAGATGCGAGAAGCCCACGGATGTTGCCCCTCCTCCTCCTTGACGCGCTGAGAAAGACGCTGTCTTTTCTCCTGCCGAGAAAATCCAGCTCCGGCGTTTGCAGCCTACCCTTGCGGGTGACTGGGATATCGAGTCCTGAGAAGAGATACAAGACCTCCAACATTCTATTCCAGAGGTACGGTGTTGACTAAGCCCTTAGAGAGAATTCTTGAAGCAAACCCTTGGCAAAACCAACTTAACTTAAACTGCTACTTACTTACTCCCTTCCACGTATTAGGCTTAGGTCAGGTACGCTGGGGTAGGCGTAGTTAGAAGCACCAGTTGAGTACGTTAGCTAAATGTATATATGAATGTATATATTTTACTAATTTTAAACCATTGTATGGCTAAGAAACCATATCAATGCTTTTACAGTATTATTTCGCAATCCTCCTTTTACTGTACGCACTTTTTATAATAATAAGTCTTGCAATTGTGGCAATTCATTTCTCTTGCATGAGAAGAAAGACTGTTCAATAAATAATACCTTTTTATTGAAAACTCCCGTCTCTCTATTCTCTGCACCTTGGTGAAAGTAATTCTTGCACAAACTGACTGAGTGAAATAGCTGTCTATTGTTTCACACAACTCTAGAGATTGACTCTTATTCTAAGGAGCAAAGTTGTCATGTTTATGAGGTTGTTGGAAAACTGAATCCCTTCTTGTCTGAGCCAGGGGAGCTGATCACTCCCTATTCAGTCAAGAAAGTTTCCAGTGACCTCTGAGCTAGTTGGTACAAACCCAATTAAGTTTAGCATAGTCAGTAGAGACCTGGAAGACCGCACTTCTACGTCTACACTGCTGTTTATGTTATTCCAATGCGCAGGGCCTATAGGGAAAATAGGAACTACACTACAGTAAAGTGGGGGGGAGGATCGATTTATCAAAAGCGTCACCATACATAGCGACCAGGTGGGGTGCTATTAAATCTGCAAAGGCTTTGTAGAATTCACAGGTGAACCCATCGGGGCCCGGAGCCTTCCCATTAGGTAGTGACTTGATGATCTCTGTGACTTCCTCCACAGTAATTGGCTGGGAGAGATACTCCCTTTGACCATCTGAAAGCCATGCGATGGCAACATCTTCCAGATACTTCATTATCTCCTCTGTGGGTGCTGTGTTTCGTGATTCATATAGTGTGCCATATGTGTTCACAAATTCTCTCAATATGCCATTTGCAGTGGTCTGCATCTCCCCGTCGGTACTTTGGACCTGTAGGACAGTTTGTGGAGCACAACATTCACATATTTTAGATGCCAATATACTCCCAGGTCTACCTTCTTCGCCAAAGGCTCTGGCTTTGGCACGTTTTGCCCTGTACTTAAGTTTGTCTTCAGCTAGGGACTGAGATTCTGTCATAACCGTCCTAATATCTCCCAATGTTTGCGGGTTTTGCGTTTGCTCGTATTCACGCTCCAGAGATCTTAACTGACTTTCGCACCTGGTTAATTGTCTGCGAATATCTTTCAAAATACCCGCCGATGTGCTCAAACATACCCCACGTGATGTGGCTTTAAAAGCCTCCCATAGTAAACATGGATCATCAGTGGTAGGTTCATTAAAGATAAAGAATTCAGAAATGGCTTTAGTGACCGTATCTGTGTATACTGTGTCAGATAATGCTTTCGCATTAAAGCGCCAGCTATAAGGAGGGGGTATATAATGGGGGATTTCAACAGTTATAAGCACTGGATTATGATCTGAGAGGGTCCTCGGGAGGTGTTTAATAGTTTTAGTCCAAGCAGTGCGTCCTTTGAACCTATCCAATAATCAATGCGGGACCAGCTGTTATGTGCGGCTGATGTGTGTGTCGCTTCTCTACATGTTGGATTCTTAGTCCGCCATATGTCATATAATTGGAGTTCTGACATAATGTCATTCATTTTAGTCATAGCTTTCTGGTGTGGTTCTGTGGTGGACCCTGACCTATCAAGGTGCTCATCTAATACCAAATTAAAGCCCCCTCCCCATATTAGTGTCTTATCTGCTACATTGTGCAGTTTCTGCCAAATTTCATGAAAAAAATCAGCGGCAGCTATGTTCGGACCGTATGTATTCAGGTTTAAAGTATTTTATTCAGCACAACATACAAGGGCAAGCATACATCATCATGGAGCGTTTTGTTAGGGCGGGCGGAGCCTCAACCCCAGCGAAGAACTATCAGGTGCAGTTCAATCACGGCTGTACATAGTATGCATTGTCGCAGTATGAGATGACATTTCCATTGCAAACACCCCCCCAAAACCCCAACTTCCCAACTCCCCTGACCCAACCCCACCCCCCACCCTTCGTCCAGTGCACAGGCCCTATCCAATGTATACACCTAAGCCACCTCCTACAGTGGAAGCAAATCTCCCATCAAGTCACGGAGCTGGCGCTGTCGGGCTCGTGAGCCGCATGAGGCGGAGGTATTTGGGACATGTAAGTTCCCTAAATTCTGTGAGCAGTAAGGAATGAAATGGTTGCCAAAGCTCATTAAATTGCGCTACATCCCCCCCGCTGTGAGCGATAATTTCTCCATGCCCAACACATGCCACAATCTATGGAGCCAGCCCGTGATAGAGGGAATCGTGGAAGTGCGCCAATGTATCAGGATGTTTTGGACTGCTGAACCTAGTGCAATGGCTATCTGCCAACCCCTACGGGATCTGAGGGGGTACATCAGTCCATTCGGGAGCCCCAGCAGGGTGTATGCGGGGAAGCGTGGTAGTTCAATGCCAAAGTGACAATCAATTTCATCTAGCACTTCCCTCCAATAGGGTTCCAGGAGTGGGCAGTCCCATAGAATGTGTGTAAGTGTACCTCGGTGCCCGCACCCTCGCCAACATGTGTCTTCCTTGCTACGGTCAAATTCGTGAACCCGCTCCGGTGTGTAGTACCAATAGGTGGAGACCTTAGTCAGTGTGTCAGTAAGGCCCATGTGGTATGCTGAATGCCTCGCTCTATAGGATATGTGCTCCCATTCTTTAGGGCTCAATGTCCTTCCCAACTCCTGCTCCCATCGTTCTCTCCCCGGGTTATAAAGATGTGTTAAAGGCGGTTGTAGTAACCTATAGAGATCCGTAATCAATTTCGAATCCGACGTACGCGACAGTAGCCATTTTTCGTATGGTAGGAAGTGCCTGTCGGCCGTCTCTCTCACCTGTGGCTGAAGAGCCCAGTGACGAGCTTGCAGATAGCAGGGAGTGAAAACTCCTGGCGAAACTGCGGGAAGGGAACAACTCCCTCCGGGCCGTACATGTGACACAGGGCTCTACACCCTGCCTGCCTCCAGTGTGTGAACGCTCCCTTTTCCATTCCTGGGGTAAAGTCCGGATTGTCTACCAACGGTGTAAGTGGCGACGGGAATGAGATGAGGCCGTATGTAGTGCTAGTGGCATCCCAGACCCGCAGGGGCACTCTTGTAACAAAGGAGGCGTACAAGTTTTTAGGCCGGTGAGTCCGGCGCAGAAATGGGATTTCCTGCAAGGGTCTACCCGCCACTGCCTGGTCCTGAAAGAGCTAGTGCTTATCGGACTCCCACTTACTCCATTCCACGAGATAACGCAGCTGTGCTGCCTGAAAGTACTTACGGAAGTCAGGTATTTCCAAACCTCCCGCCTCAGGGCCCAACAGTGAGAGGGCTCTGCTCATTCTGGGCTTTTTCCCCTGCCAAACAAAGCGCAAGACATCCGACTGCAGCTGCGGGATCCACCCGACCGGCGGCTGGAGCGGTAGGGCCCGAAACAAGTAAAGCACCTGAGGAAGGACCGTCATTTTGATGGTAGCTATCCTGCCCAACCAGGAGAAGGTGCCGCAGTTCCATCAGCCCAATTCTTCCCTAATCTTTGTCCCCAGGGCCGTGTAGTTGGCCGATACCATAGATGGTACCTTGGGAGCTATCTGGATCCCCAGATAGGGCACCGCCCCCGATGACCAAAGCATGGGAAATTGGTTCTATAAGTAGGTCCTAGTGGCCGGCTCAAGGGAGATATCTAGAGCCACTGATTTTCCCATGTTCATTTTAAACCCCGCGACCGCGCCAAAGGAGGCCAGCTCCTCGATGCAGGCCGGCAGTGCCGTCCCGGGCTCATCAAGCGATAAGATGACATCGTCAGCGTAGAGGCTTATAGCGTGTGTAAAACCTCCCATCCGCACCCCCGTCACTGCCGGGTTGTCGCGGACCCGTTGGGCAAACGGCTCCATATAGAGGGCGAAGAGCAAGGGCGAGAGCGGACATCCCTGCCTAGTGTCTCTTTCGATGTTAAAATCCCTAGAAGTATACCCATTCCCCCGGACTACAGCAGTCGGCCGTCTATAACAGTTAAGGATCATGGAGCGAAACGTATCCCCTATGCCCGCCTTCACTAGAACACGTTCCAGGTAAGGCCAATGCACCCGGTCAAACGCCTTCTCCGCGTTCACCGCCAGCATCATTCTTTCCCCTGGGATCCGAGAGGCTTTCTCTAGCAGGTGGACGATCCATTTCGTGTTGTCAACCGTCTGCCTCCCCGGGACGAAACCCGCCTGGTCAGGATCAATAAGACCGGGTAAATGAGGGGCTAGTCGGGCGGCTAGGATCCCCGTGTATAATTTTAAATCGGCATTCAGAAGAGATATCGGCCTGTGAGATCCACAGTGCTTCGGGTCTTTCCCTGGTTTGGGGATAACTGTAACGGAGGCCCGTAGCAGATCAGGCGGAATGGCCCCCGGTTCCGCAAACGAGTTGAAAAGATGAGTAAGGATAGGGGCCAGCGACGTGCAGAACGTTTTGTAAAAGAGCGTGGTGTATCCATCCGGGCCTGGCGCTTTGCCATGTTTAAGCCTTGCTATGGCAGAAATCACCTCCTCTATCTTAATATCCCGATCTAAGTGCTCCGCCTGCAGGGGATCTAGGGAGGGCAAGGTGACCGAGTCCAAATAGGAGGCCATAGCCATCTCATCCGGTGGCTCACTAGTGTAGAGATCCGTGTAAAACCTGCAGAATACAGCTGCAATGTGAGCGTCTTCCTTCGTCACTGTCCCCGTAGGGTCAGAGATCTCTCTCACCAGCTGACTCTGGTGCACTACTCGAAGCCTGTTGGCCAGCAGTTTGCCACAACGGTCTCCCCCTGTGTAAAAGGTATGGCACAGCCGGTGTGCGGCGTACTCCGCTCGGTCCAAATCCAGGGCCGCCAGAAGCTTTCTCGCTTCCTTGAGCCGCCGCTAAATTCTGGGGGCCCCTGTCCTGCGATGTATCTGTTCGAGTTTGCGGACCCTGTCGGTGAGTTCTTCCCTCTTGGCTCGTCGCTCTTTATTATCGGCAGAGGAGATCGCCAAAAACTCCCCCCGTAGGACTGCTTTCAGGGCCACCCACTGTGTGGCCCGGGTGGTGTCAGAGTTGTCATTGTGGGTCAGATATTCCCGGATCGCGTTCTCAATGCGGTCCACCACCACCTTCCTGTGCAGCAGGGTGTCGCGGAGGCGCCACGTTCTAGGGGGATAAACTGCCGGAGGCAGACACAGCGTAGCATCGACCGGGGCGTGATCCGATAGAGACAACACTCCCATCTCCGACCCCGAGACCAGCGCTTGCACCGGAGACGTGACCAAAAGGTGGTCTAGCCTCGCATACATCTTGTGTGCGTGAGAATAATATGAATAATCTCTGTCCGTGGGATGCATGTGTCGCCAAAGATCAAGGAGGTCTTCCTCCGCTAGCCACGCCCTATAGCCGGCGGAGAACTCTCCGACCTGCGGGGAGCGCTGCGCCGACCTGTCCGTAGCAGAATCGAAAACCATGTTAAAGTCTCCCCCGAGAATAATATGTCTATCTTGCGAGGCAGTAATATCCTCAACCACCGATTGCAGGAAACGGTCCTGCCGTTCATTAGGGCTATACAAGGACCCGATCGTGAAAGGAAGACCACCAATCCTGGACCGATATGCTAACAGTCTGCCTTTCTGTTCGATGAACTTGTGGAGGACTTCCCCTTTAAAGTGTCTGGCCACCAATATCGCCACCACGCTGGCTTAGTGGTACAGGAAGAGAAGAATTGTGATGGGAACTTATGGGAACGCAGTCTATGTGTGTCCTGTGGCAGCAGGTGCGTCTCCTGAAGGAGACATATGTCCGCACAAGTATTTTCCAGGAGAGAAAGCACTGCCCGCCGTTTGACGGGATTATTCAAACCCCTGACATTCAGGGTTACAACCTTAAAAGTGTCAGGAGGCATAGAAAAAGATGTGGAAAAAGGCGTGAAGGCCCGCTCGGATAAGGCGGAGTGTACGAGCGCCCATAATGCTACCCGAAGCAGCAAGGCTAAGAAGAAAGTGTAGGTGTTCGCGCAGCTTCCCCGTCCGGGCAACCCAGGATGTGTGAATATTGTCAGAATATCTAGTAGCTGCACAGCGCCCTGGACGACCCTCCCCTCTCCTCCCGCAGGCGCATAGCGTCCCCATCTGGGCAAACCAAGGTGAATGAGTGCTGCCAAAGCATCTAGTACATGCGCGGTGCACTGAACTACCCACCCCTCCCTTCCCAACTCCCGCATCCCCCCCCCTGAACTCCCAGTTCCCAACTTCCCCACCTACCCTCCCAGATCCAAATCCGTGACCACCCCCACCACCCTCTCCCTCCCCACCCCAACTCCCCAACTGTCCCCGTAACTCCATTGTCCAAGTCTGGTCCTCCTCAGAGGACAAGTCTATGGAAAGTTATAGAAGTGGACGTCCAGCCACTGCACTCCCACCCGCCGACCCCCCCTGCCCCCCCCCTCCCGGGCCCCAAACCTGCCATGTTGAAAAGCTGTGTCGATCTCCCCCCGGAGTTCTCTCAAGTCGCTAATGCCAGAACACCAGCCACCGGACCTCTGGCCGTCACCAGTGCTGCCATCTTAGGCTGTAAGTGCAACCTCACTCGGGACTGCGTCTCCGGCTGCCTCTCGTAGTGCCCCCTCCATGCCAGCTCTAATAGTGGGAGAGTCCGGTCTAGCCGAAGAGGCCGACGAGCGATGATCAGGGACCCTCTGCCAGCCCTCTCTGGTGGCCCGCCTGAGGCGTGGTGTGTGCGATACTTCCTCTGTTGCAGTGATCCCCAGTACCTTGCAGGTGTCCTGAAGAGACCAAAGTTGATGCAAGACTCCATTCCACCTAAATATGAGTCGGAAAGGGTGACCCCAGGAGTACTGTGTTCCATGTGACCGCAAAAAATCTGTCGCGATTTTGAAAGTTCTTCGTTTTTGAAGTGTGATCGTCGACAAGTCCTGATAGAGTGCCACCGGGTTCCCCCGGAATTGCAATGACTGTTGTTTCCGTGCCTCCCGAAGGATTCGCTCTTTAAGCGGAAAGTCAGGCAGGAAGGCCAGTATATCAGGTGGGGGTGCTGAGGTCCGGCGTGCCGCGCCCACCCTATGTGCTCTGTCTATCCGTATCGGGAAGTCCTCCGGTTCACCCAGTACCTCCCTGAACAAGCTCTGCAGATATCCGGCAACATCCTCCCCTTCCTCCGCGGAAGGCACTCCCCGGACTCGGATGTTGTTCCGGCGGGACCGGTTCTCAAGGTCCTCGTTGTGTGCTTGGAGGTCCAGCTGTTGTGCACATTGGGTGCTCTTTCGGTGCGGTACTCTTCTATGGAGTTGCGCTCCTTGCATGTCAGGGAGAGCCGCTGTCGCACGGTATTTCCGACCCGCCATAGGGGCAAGTCGCGATGTCCGGGCTGCGGCTGGCATCCCACCCGGGTTCTGTCATCAGCCCCGCCTATTGCCATCTCTGGCGTTGAGTATGCTTGCATGCTCTTAAACACCAGATCCGCTCGCTGCCATGCGCAGCACATTTTTGAGCTCCTCGAGACTGAGAAGCCACTCTGTCTTATGCTGACGGAGACATGGTGGGATGAAGCGTCTAATCCCGATGTGGCTATGGCCATTCCGCCGGATTTCGACATCTTCAGGAAGGACAGAGTAAAGGGCAGGGGCGGCGGGGTCGCTTTGGTCGTAAAGAAGGGCACACCTTGTACCATCTTGCCCACTGAGGACATCCGCGGCTCGGAATCGCTGGCTTTTTCTATCGCGCTAGCGCCGCACCAATCAGTGAAGGGACTGTTAGTTTACCGCCCCCCTGGTCCGCTTGGGACGTTCTTTGCTGACCTTGATTTAGTGTTGGTGGGTCTAGCCCTGATAGCAGAACACTGCTTAGTGGCTGGGGACTTTAACATCCGGATGGATGATCCATCGGACCCCGCCGCTATTAAGCTCTTGGAGGCGTTGACGCCGCTGGGTCTGACCCCGCATCTTCAGGGTCCCACCCATGACAAGGGGCATACCCTAGACCAGGTCTTCTCGACCTCTCCTTTGGTAGTGAAAGAGATCCTCCCGGTCTTGTGGTCGGATCATCGGCTTGCCAAATTTGTAATCAGTGGCAAGGTCAGGGCGCCTAACCCTGTCTCACAGCAGAGGGGACGAGCCTGTAGAGCATTTAGCAGGGTGACCCCTGAGATGCTGGCTCAGGCTGCTGTGATTTACCCTTGCCCTCTGTCTGGTGAGTTAGAAAGAGATTTGGAGGCCCTGCAAAAATGGCTGACGGAGAGGCTGAATGACCTGGCCCCTGTCCTGCCCCCCCGCTCGACACCTAAGCGGGTCTCGGCCCCTTGGTTTACCACGGCTCTGTGGGCTACGCGGCAGCAGTGCAAGGTAGCCGAAAGGGCCTGGCGGGCACATTATGACAGCAAGGACAGGTCTGCCTACAAGGCTGTGGTTAAAGCTTACCACCGAGACATCCGCCTCGAAAAGAAAGCCTATTTTGCGGGGAGAATTGAAGCAGCTTCGAACTCCAGTAAGGAGATTTTTACTATCGTTCGAGAATTCATCTCACCGCGGACTATCACCTCGGAAGAGGGCCCCGTAGAATCCTGGGCGGCGGATCTGGCGTGTTTCTTTACAGGCAAGATCAAACTCATCCAGGACTCCTTTCCGTCGAGTGGACCGGTCACGCTGACGGTACCCGAGGCCGGTACGCCTTCCCCAGTCATACAGGGCGCCATATTGGCTGAGTTTCCATCTCTGTCAGCCTCCGCCTCCCTAGCGCTCATGAGCAACTTAAAATCTGGGTCTCCGCTTGACCCCTGTCCAGCTAAGCTCCTGGGTAAATTGGCGGAGGTGGTCAATCCGCTGGCTCACCCTCTTCTCAACCTTTCGTTGAGTTCGGGAGAGGTGCTGCCAGCATGGAAGCAAGCAATGGTCATCCCGTTGCTTAAAAAGCCGGGACTTGACCCGAAAGCCCCAGCCAATTACAGGCCTATTTCGCTGCTGCCGGCTTTTGTAAAAATTTTGGAAAAGCACGTTCAGTCGGTGCTCTCCAATTTTCTGGAGTCCCATGAGATCTTGCACGACTCCCAGTCTGGCTTTCGTTCAAACCGCAGCACCGAGACCGCACTCCTGGAGGTTTCGGAAACCATTAAAGGGGTGCTGGATTCCGGGGGCAAAGTCATGCTGGTGTTGTTGGACTTGTCGGCGGCTTTTGACACCGTCCCCCATGAGGGCCTGCTCGCAAGACTCTTTGAGATTGGCCTGCGGGGGACGGTGCTCAAATGGTTTTCTTCCTTCTTGGCCGGCCGCCGGCAAACGATCTGGACATCATCTGACACCGCTGTAATGCCGCCTTTGGGAGTCGGGGTCCCTCAGGGCTCCATATTGAGCCCGACCCTCTTTAATATCTATATGACCCCTTTGGCGGCGGTGGCGGAGTCATTTGGTGCCCGGATTGTGTCGTATGCCGACGACACCCAGCTCCTCTTCTCATGTGAGAGGGGCGCTGACTTTGACGGGGAGAGTATCCAGAATTGCCTTGGGGCTGTGTTCGCATGGTTTCAACTGCACAGCCTCAAGTGCAATTCCGATAAATCGGAGGTACTCTTCTTCGGGTGCGATACGGAGCCTAGCTGGCAGGCCTGGTGGCCCATCGACATGTTCCCTCCGTCCTGCTCTTCTCCCATGGCTAAAAACTTGGGGGTCAAGATGGACAAGGGGCTGACGATGAAAGCCCAGATCCTGGGGGTTACCGGCACCTGTTTCGGCCTGCTAAAAATGTTGCGGAAGTTTCTGCCTCTATTGTCGGAAGAGCACAAGAGGCTGACGGTGCAGGCCCTCATAGGCTCCAGGTTGGATTACGCCAACAGTCTGTACCTGGGCCTGCCAGATTATTTGCTGCAGAGGCTTCAAGTTGTACAGAACGCGGCGGCCAGGGCCATCTTTGGCCTAAGTAGGCGCTCCAGCGCCTCTGGGTTGCTGGTGACGTTACACTGGCTACCCATCCGCAAACGGATTGCCTTTAAGGCTCTGACCTTGGCCTATAAAGCTCTCCATGCTGTGGGAGCTAAACATCTTCAAAAGAGACTTACTTTCTATCATCCTACTCGCGCGTTGAGGTCGGAATCTCTACTTTTGGCGGTGGTTCCGCGCGTGAAGAGGGCTCGCCTAGGGGGCCGCTCCTTTAGTTTGCTGGCTCCACAGATGTGGAATTCATTACCGCTCCCTCTGCGGGGGGCGACTACCCTTCTTGATTTTAGAAGAGGCCTTAAAACCTGGCTGTTTTCTCAATAGGTTTGCCAGTAGCTCCGTTTCTTTCTGTTGACTTTTTAACTGTTTTTATCCGTGTTGTGTTATTCTGAATGTGTTATTCTTGAAACCTGTTCACCTTACCTAAAGCGCCGGGACACTCTTTTTGAGTAACCGTTGCGCTATACAAGAAAATAAATAACATAACATAACATAACATTGTTCTCTGAGGCGCAGCACCTCCTGCTGCAACTGTCCAATCTCTTCGTCCCTGGAATGCCCTGATTCTTCCATGGTGGCAACCCGTTCACCCAGGCTATCTACCTCTCTCCGCACCTCCCGAACTTCTCCGGCCACTTCATGCTTTAGTGTCTGAAAATCATCCCGCAGGGAACTGAAGAGCGATTCTAGGAAGGACCTACTGACCGGCGGTTCTCCATCTCCTGCTTCCACTGAATTTCTTGAAGGGACTGGGGAGTGTTGCCCTTTGTCTTGCTTCACAGCACCCCTGCTCATCATCTCTGGCAGTGTCCGTTCCCCCTTCCTTTTCCCTCGGTTGTTGGCCATTGTGGCTGCGGGCACCTCCCGAGCAAGCCCTGTCAGTTCTCTAGGTCCAGGTGGAGGCCAAAAACATTCAGGGTCTCTGCACACTGGGAAGAGGCCGTCCTCTCCAACTCCGTCGCCCAGCACACGCAGCGGAGCCCCAGCACCGGCCACCGATCCCCGGCGCACGTCTCAGATGCAGTCACAGCGTGGGGGATACTCTCATCCGTGGCCAGGGTCGGCAAGTCAGGCGCGGCTCAGTCTCGTGGTTCCTGCGGGGCCCAGGCCGTAAATGTCTCTGCTACTGTTCTCAGGCCTCCTGATTCCTGCTGCTCGCTTGGCAAATCCCTGCCCGAAATCCCCGCGAAGCACTGACCTGACCGTCGGCTTCTGTCAGTCGTCTTCGCCGCTGTGGGGAACCTGTGTGCTCACTCCCTGCTCAGGCCCCTCTTGGGATTGCGCGGCTTCCTTCCCGCCTCCAGCTACAGGCCTCTTCAGCAGGCCCGCATCAGCTCTGTCGTCCCGGAGGCCCCGGGGGTGCGTCTTGCCACCAGTCCTGAACACTAACTGCCTTGCCTCACCACCGCATTAGCCATTCGTTGGCGGCGACCCCCTCCGCTAGGCTTCCGCCTATCGCCGCGTCCCACAGCCTCGCATGGTCTGGAACAACGGCTGACCGGAAAGATGTGGAAAGGGGGCTCGACCTCTAGGCCGCGACCCCGGCCTTGCGTAGTGTCCTGTGCCAATGCCCCCGGTCCAGCACTCCGCCTCTGGGCACCAAGTGTTCGTTCCTCTCCACTCTGCGCTGGTATCCGCAAAAAAGGGGGGGAGGGCCACTTCACAATGCTCCCTGCGTGCCCAGGCGCCTCTTTACCAGCCGGTCTCGGCAGTCCAAGTCGCCCTCAAGGCCCAGGGTGCCCTGTCTGTAGGCCGCGGTCGAGTCAAGGCCTCAGGGAATCTCACTGTGCCCTGGTCATTCCCTGGTAATCCAGTGAGCAGCAATGGCCCGGGCCGCCCCACCCACAGGCCGCTTCCCCGGACTTGCCTGATGGCTCCCAGCCGGCCCGGTGAATCTGCCCCGCCGCCGGCCGCCTCCGAGCCTCTCCCAGCGCCTGTGCCCGACCTGGGGTGCCGCCGGTGTCCGTCCCCCGGCAGCGGCGGCCGCTGCACGGCAATCTGACCCGCAGCAAGGGCCTGGGGCACCCCGACAGCAGGCCGCGTCCCCGGTCTTGCGTAGGTGTCCTCAGCCGACTGGGAGCCCCGCCGCCACCGCCGCCCACCGCCGAGGGTCTCTCGTCACTCGAACCCCGCCTGGGACCCCGCCGGTGTCCGCCACTCGCCCTCGAGTGGTACAGGGCCTCCGCCGCAACTCCTCACTGGCTCCGGCGCTCCGTCTTTCCTTGGCTGGTCTCCGGTCAGAGCGTCGTCACAGCCGCTCCCGGCCGCCGCCGCCCTAAACAGTCGTCCGGCTTCAAATGCAGCAGAGGTCCGACCGTAGCCTGTCGGTTCTTCGTAGATTCCCACCACTGCCCGTCATAGATCGGGGGGAGATCTGCAGAAATCAACGGCCTAGGGCTCCGGGGTCAGAGGAGCTTGCGGAGAGTGCGTCCGCTCACCTCGCCATCTTGGCCTCGCCCTCACCGTATGTATTTATAAGTACTACCCGCTGTCCTCTGAGTGTGCCTATAAAAATGATGTATCTTCCCAAAGTGTCCGTTATAGAAGTATCAATGGTAAAATTTGTACCCTTTTTAATCAAGATTGTAACCCCCCCTGGAATATGATGAATAGGTCGAGCTGTAAATAGCTTCGGCCCATTTGCGACCCAATTTGCAACCAGATCGCGGGGCAATATGCGTTTCCTGGAGCAATGCAATGTCAATATTCCACCGATCAAGATAAGCAAACATGTGCCTAAATGCAATTGATTTACGAATTGTACGTCTTTTGTTAAAACTCCTTTTAAACTTTAAACTCACCACTATTATTGTATCCTTTGCACCCTTGGCCCCGTTCCACCGCGGCTCTGTGCCGTTTGTGTGGAGGGCAGGGTGAGCTCCATTGTGCCTCAGCGCTGGCTCACCAATCCGAACGGAGGTAGTGTTACAGCTGGGGGGCGGGGCACAGGACATAAAATGGCCACCCGGAAGCGCAGCGGTAGAGCGCAGCGGGAGCGCGTCTCCGCGCCGAAGCCGCGCCAAAGGGGTGCCAGTCTGCGCCAGTCCGCGCTGGACCCGCGCCTAGTGCCTCAATTCCTGGCCGGGTACTACACCATCCTAGTAAGTTATTGAAATACACATCCTCTGACCTGTTAGATATAAAAAACACTATGGCCTTGGAAAAATGCCCACACTTCAATTTAGAAGAGTGCTATAACATGTCTCATGTAGTTTGCTCAAACTGTAATTTTAAATCCATTCGTTCCCTCACTCAGATACCACCAGTCCTAGGGGCTTCTTTTAATGAGGCCAAACGCATTAAATGCGCACTGGTGAATGCTAGATCTATGTGCAAACATAGAAAAGATGTGGCCGAATTAATCTCGGCACACAAACTAGATATCCTGTTTATAACAGAGACATGGGCCGATTTGGCTTCCGACCCTGACCTTCTGGCAGCCATTCCTGAGGGCTACTACATCGTCAGACAAGATAGACCGACAGGGAAAAAAGGGGGCGGCCTCGCCATAATTTTACGGTTAGAACTAGCATTAAAAACAGGAACACCAGATAGCATTCCCGCAGAAACACTAGCCTTTTCTATTACTTTGTCTCCCATCCAAATGTTTAATGGTGTTCTGCTTTATCGTTCCCCAGTGGCTCAAGCGCCTTTTCTCCAATCCATTAGCACCTTATTAGAACCAGTGGCAGAAGCCTCCGATTTTACAATACTTGGAGATTTTAATTTTCATTTAGAAAAAACAACAGACAAAGATACATTAAGCCTTATTGAGGATCTTAAGGCAGCTGGCCTAAACCAGTTAGTTACTACAGCCACGCACAAAGCAGGTCATGTTCTTGACGGCCTATTCACGAATAACCCGGCCATTACTCCCCCTACTGTTGTTCCAATTGTATGGTCAGATCACGCAGTGGTGGTCTTTTATGTCTGTGTTAAAAAACACAAAAATCAACACTCGGCTAAAAGGCAACTTAGGACGTGCAGGGACTGGAAAAATATAGATATAAAAACACTATCTGAGAAACTAGAAAATAACAAACCATCTAAAGCGTTAGATTCTCAATTAGCAGCAAATACCTACAACCAATGGCTCACAGACACTTTTAATCAGGTAGCGCCTTTAAAGAAAGTGCGTCCAAATCGCGCAACACCATCAGCCCCTTGGTTCTCTGAACCTTTAAGATTGGAGAGACAGAAATGCCGCAATCTAGAAAGATGCTGGCGAGTTAATTATGATAACAACGATAAAGAAAGGTACAAACAAGCACTATCAGGCTACAGGAAGCTGTTAAGACTGGAAAAGAGTAAATACTTTTGTGAACAGATAGAAAAGGCCCAGAACTCTAGTAAGCAATTATACCAGGTAGTGGCAACATTAACAAATATACCAACAGCTAATACTACAGATACCACCCAAGATTTCTGCAATCAAATGGCTGATTTTTTCAGGACCAAGGTCACAGAAATCTTTGATAAATTTAACAACAAGATGACAGGGGAATCATCAGAAAGCCTTAAGAACGCACAGCTCACATCCTCCTCTCTGAATGAATTCCTCCCTCCATCACTGTCTGAAATAAAAAATGTCATTAAAACTACAATGTCGGGTTCCCCCCTGGATCCCTGCCCACCGACCATCATAAAATCAACAACTGATGTGGTAGCTCCAATCTTGGAAAACATCTGCAGTACCATCTGCGAATCAGAAAACTATCCTCAAAGATGGAAAACAGCTATAATAAAGCCACTTCTAAAGAAACCCACCCTTAACACCTTGGAACTAAAAAGTTATCGCCCTATAGCAGCGCTCCCATTTCCTTCTAAAATACTTGAAAAAGTTATAAATAAACAGCTGGCCAACTACATTGACCATAATAACCTGCTAGATAACACTCAGTTCGGGTTTAGGAGAGGCCATGGAACGGAGACGGCGCTCATAAAGGCTTCTGAGGAAATCAGACAGATCATGGACCAGGGTGGCACGGCAGTCTTGATCTTGCTGGATCTCTCAGCGGCCTTTGACACGGTCAATCATAACATCCTGATCGACCGTGTCACTGCTATGGGCATACAGGGCAAAGCTGCGGAGCTCCTGGCTTCTTTCCTGTCTAACAGAGAACAGTCGGTAAAGATGGGGAGCTTCTATTCACCAACGTTTGTACTGCCCTGCGGAGTCCCCCAGGGATCCTCGCTAAGTCCGACACTCTTTAACATCTATGTGTCGGACTTGGCGAGGGTCATTAAAACCCATGGAATAGGAGTGACTTCGTATGCCGACGATACTCAGTTGGTGCTAGCAGTGCATAAAAATGGGAGTGAGGTGGCAGCCAACTTTCAGTCAGGTATGAGAGCGATTAGTCACTGGATGGACAGTAATTGTCTAAAACTAAACACAGATAAGACCGAGGTAATGGTGTTTGGAGACCTAAAACCATCTTGGTCCCCGGTCTGGTGGCCACCAGAAATGGGTAATCCACCCACCCCAGTTTCAAAGGTTAGAAACCTGGGAGTGTTGTTTGACAACAAACTAAGTTTCACCAGTCATGCTAATGCGGTAGTCTCCTCTTCCTTTTTCACGCTACGAAAAGTGAAAAAGTTGTTACCTTTCCTTCCCCTGTCTGCGGGGAAAACCCTTATGTCCTCCTTGGTGTTATCCAAGGTGGATTATTGTAATGGGCTTCTGCTGAATGCCCAGGAGCAGGTTTTTAAAAAATTACAAATGGTGCAGAACGCTGCTGCACGAATTCTGACCAAAACTCCCAAGTTCGCATCCATCTCTCCTATTGTTTACCAACTTCACTGGCTCCCAGTAAAAAAGAGAACCAAATTTAAGGCTTTATGTATCATCTATAAAGCATTGAACAGCCAAGGACCTGACTTTTTTAGGGAATCACTGTTGGTGTATGTCCCTAAGAGAGCTTTAAGATCTGCCTCATCCGCATCTCTATGCATTCAACGGGTGAGAACGGTTACATGGGGAGACAGACGCTTCCTGGTAGCCGCCTCGAAGCTCTGGAATACCTTGCCCCACCATATAAAAAGCAGTTCATCACTGATGATTTTTAGAAAGCAAGTGAAGACTTGGCTATTCATCCAATAATGCACAGGAGGTGCCTCTCTGTCTGCCCAGCGCCGAGACACCATTCGTGGTATTTGTTGCGCTTTATAAGTTTAAAAAATAAATAAATAAATAATTTTTCTAGGATTATTAAGTCCCCGCACATTCCATGTGAGGAGATTTAAGGTCGTAGGCCTTAATCTATTTGTTACCATGACACCAGTGACAAGATATATCCCCACATGAAATAGAGGTCTAAAAATTGCATCCCCCCTTTATTACACTGTGTATGCTGAGTTGCATCTGTCCAGCATTGTGTAATATAGTTAACCTGGACTGCAGCGTTGCATCTTAAGCACATTGGTCTGTAGAACATTGCCTCACCCACCCAGCCCCCACCGACTTTAGCATCCCAAACATGCCAAAGACAAATCCCCTCCGTAAACCATAAACCAACCATGAGTAACTTGGGGAACACCCACTGGAGGGTCCGCCAGGGGCACACAACACCATCCACGGAGGTGGATGTGGTCAGTTTGACAATGTCAATTCAATGTGAGTTCAATCAAACACAAAAATAAAGATACTTGGCAGTAATTGAAACAGGGTGCACGATAACGCAGCTCGTAACATCTACTATCCATCTTCATAGTTATACCGCTAAAATAACTTTCGCGGGTTCCTAAAGAGTCTATCAGCCTATGACAGGGCATCCTAATACCCATCTCCAACCCTCCTTTAGTCATTAAATTGAGCTCATAAATCGTTTCATGCCTAGCTCTTTCAGTTGTCACTCCTTCATTGCTGTGAAGCTGTGCCTGACTATCATAGGTCTATGAAGCCCTCTTTGCAGAATATAGGCTGGGCTCAATTAGATTTCAACATACAGCTTACCATGGGTCAGAGATACTTACAACAATGGTTATGTCCCTGTGCGTCCCCCAAGTCATAAGCAGCATCATCATACACATAGTCTATAATCATGTTCAACGTTCTGCAGATGGGGGGTACATGAAAACATTAGAACCCACCAGGAGGGTACCAGGCCTACAGCCCCTGCAACTATACAGTGTAGATCTCCGGAGCAGTAAGAGTGACACTATGTTTGTCCCACGGTGTGTCCAATCTATCAACCTTTGGTAGCCAATTACATGTAAAGAAAAGAAACACCTTCGTATTAACCTCAGCATATGACAGTGATGGATGTGAGGCGACCTCACAAGTCTTTGGGATTACACTGGAGTTCCTGTTGCCCCAGCACAGTGAAGCAAAAGTAGTCCTCAGATCTGCTCCCTGCAGGGATTCACCACCGTGTTGTTCTGCTCCTCGTCGATCCACCATGATCCATATGCAACGGTTATCTGTTATATTTTGCCTGGCCAGTAGAATGTCAGCGTCATTTAGGTTCAAGTCATACTGCATAAATTGTACCGTTTGGACTCTTAGACGTGAAGCATGAACAATTTTCGTCCTAGCCTCACTGTTCAGCAACGTCATTTCATAGGGAGGATATCCTAGTCAGAGTCCTGGACTTGCCCATCCCGCCGACGATCTTTACGTTTAGATGTGATTGTCTTGATGAATTCCTGAGCAGCTTTAGGAGTCTGCAGGATCGTCGATCTGCCTTCCCACGTTACCTTCAACCTGGCAGGATAGAGCATAGCATATTCCACTTTAAGGTCGCGCAATTTCACTTTGGCCTGAGCGAATTCTCTGCGAGCCTGCTGTACTGCTATAGTAAAGTCAGGGTAGAATTCCAGCGTACTGCCCTTGTACGTGACCTGCTGTTTTTCCCTGGCTAACCTCAGTGCAGTATCTCTGTCCTTATAATTCAATATTCGAGCGATGATGGGACGTGGGGTCGCACCTGAGGGTGGGCACGGTGCAAGGGATCTATGAGCACGTTCCACTATTAGGACTGCTGAGAAGCCCCCGAACCCCCCCCCCCCCTCCTCCCCTCCCCAACACCGATCGGAGCATCTCCTCCACGTATGTCTCCTGTCGGCCAGTGTTTGTCGACTCAGGAACTCCTGCTATTCGAATATTGTTCCAGCGAGATCTCGCCTCTAAGTCCTCTGCCTTGCTCTTTAGAACTTCTAGCACCTTCTCCATCCCAGCACATTTACTGGTTGTGGCGTGCGCTTCATCCTCAACAGCTGCTATGCCGGTTTCCGGGTGGTCAAGTCGTTCACCTTGTTTGTCCAATTTTGCAGCCATGCTGTCCACTCGCTGCGTGAGGTGGTCTAACGATGTCCTGCAGGCTTGATTGGATCGCCTTAAGAACAGCCTCCACAGCTCCACCAAATGTGGAATCCGTTTCCAGCTCGGTGTCTGAATGCGATGCTGCATCTTTAGGTTGCTTTTTTGATTCAAATGTAAGTTTAGTTTTCTGTCTGTCTGGTTTGCCCATGTTTTTAGTGATTATTGCACTCAGATACAGAACAAATTTTACTTCAGTCGAAGTCTTGCAGTTTGGGTCTGTAGAGCAATGCTGCTCAAGACAGTTCCTCCGATTTTATAAAGACTATTCGCCAATTGTGCACTTAGCAGTAACAAAAAGGAGGGCCTTAGAAGAAGTGCCAGCGCCACTATAATCTGAGTTGCCAATGAAGAGTGGTGTGACAAGATCCAGAAAGTGCGCTACAGCACCGCCAGAGACGCAGGAGGAACAGATCTCTGTTTGTTACTATTGTTTGGACCAGACGGGCCCCCGCTTGTCCATGGTCCCTGTGACGAAGCGTCTTGTTAGTGGGCTCACATAGGTTGGTGCTGATGCAGTGGCTTGGAGCGGGCCGTCCTTCACCATGAGAACCTTGCTCTAAAACCCCCCGCTATTTTGCATGCATAATGAGGTGACATCATGGCGCGTCACGTTATTGCCGATATTTCTGCTATGGACTGTTCATTTAGAACCCTGATGTCTTGTCCCAGTGCTTACGAAAATGCGGCAGCGACAGATCGCCGTATATGTCAATGCTCCGGACCAGACAAACCCTCACTGATCCAGAAATCTCATGATGACAATGCCCAGCCAAGCGCCGCCATCTCGTGCGCGGTTTGATTCGTCAGTCCAGCTCCCCCCTGCAGTGTCTTCTTCCCTCCGATTTGCAGCAGATAAAGTAAGGGGGTACACTTGGATGTGCATTTAACTCTGCGATATGAAGGTTGCTTTTGTTTTTATGCTTCGGTAATGAACCCATGAATCGAGCGCCTCCATTTTGTGTCCCGGGATATGCACAGTGTATCGCCAATCTTTTCCGCAAGTCTGCCACTGCTCCGATAACCATCTTGTCCCGCGTTAAAAATGCGGCTATTTTCAATCCCGGTTTATTTTCTGCCTGTCATTGAACATCCGCCTACTGACGCATCTCTGTCAGCCGTCCCGGCGGATTGGGGATATCGCTATGCCGTCTGCTGCCTCAATGATGAACATAACCTGGCACCCACGTCTTTGCGTCTGACTGCAATTTAGCGGATCACCTGCATACCTATTCTGTTGCAGCCGCAACTCTAGCCGGACTCTACCTGCGTCAGCTCGCCGACCATCTTCCTGCCGTTTTGCGATGTGTCATCACCAGGCGGCTGCCATTTTGCGAGAGTCCGCAATAGTGGAGACGTTCTTAACTTAAAAGGATGTTACCGTCTTCCACACTTCGCCAGCACACGCAGCTTCTCCCCAGCTAGGCACCACCACTTCCGACATGCATTTCAGCCAAAAGACAATAATTATCTTCACTGCAGCTGCTGTTTTATAGCTAATTCATGTGCCTGACCGGCGGAGCTATCCTAGCAGGCAGCCATTCCGCAGTGCGCCGTCTAGCGCCCCCGTCTTCGGGAAAACTTAGCTGCACAGAACACAAGAAATCCTAAACAACATTAAACAAATCTTTGTTTCCAGGTGGAAAATCAATCGAAAGAAGATGGATGTGTGAGTGAGTGAAATATGCTGAAAGTCTGAATGATTGTAATAGATAATTACACCAGTATTTACTATCTCCAGAGCCTCTGGTTCAGGTGTGTTGACATAGCTCAAGACTTTCCCTAATCTGTAGAGCCTGTTGCATGTGTTTTGAAGTTCATATGTTGAATCATAGTGCTATATATTACAGAGTTTGTAAACAAAACGGAGTTTGGTCCTGGGACAGAGGGGCAGCTGGACCTAATACAACTGGAAAAGAGAATATGCTAGCCCTCAAACCACTTTTTCTCACAATTTTTGTGAATACAAACAGACAAAATTATTTTGTTTGTATGGGTGAATTTATTTTACCCTTTTCATAAATTTTTAGTCTTTTTATAAGAACATTTTTTCATGGGTGAGAAAAGGCACAAAAATACTAACATTTACAATATTTACAGCTCACATGCATACAACTTTCATACCACTATAACAACTGACATATATACAAGTAATCCACAAATCTATACATACTATGTACACAAGCTTCTTTTGAGAAAGAAAATCAGTTAAACAACCACAAATAATAATTCTTTGTGGAGAATCAAAATATTATGACGCCCAAACAGGGTCAAACAACAAAAAAGGCAACAAGAAAATAGATTTCAGATTCAACAATTAGTTCAGATTAGTGAATCAATAACATCAGAATGTTAAACCAGGGATGCCTATTTTGCTGTTATTTGCCAACGCGTTTCGAATCTGAGTCGAAGCTCAGATTCTCCTCAGGGCTCTTTAAATGTAGATTCTTAGTAATGGAAGACGCGGTCCCGCGGTGCCATTTTTCAGATGAGGGCTTTAGTTTAGGCAGAGGTTCTTTCAATGTGACAAGCAGTGACGATACTGTATCCTTCAACGCTGTGCTTATTTCCGCTGTTCAGGCAGAGCTGCTGCAGCCTGGCAATTATGTATTCTAGCACAAGAGTTGCTGCTCCACCAGCCTGTAGCTCCTTAGTTAGCGTGCGGGCGGCGGGCAGGGACCTCAGAACGATATTCCCAAAAGTCGGTGTTAACCAATGGGTTCGCATTTCCTGATGCACTAGTCGGAGAGGAAGACACCAGCGTGATTAACACCGACTTTTGGGAATATCGTTCTGAGGTCCCTGCCCGCCGCCCGCACGCTAACTAAGGAGCTACAGGCTGGTGGAGCAGCAACTCTTGTGCTAGAATACATAATTGCCAGGCTGCAGCAGCTCTGCCTGAACAGCGGAAATAAGCACAGCGTTGAAGGATACAGTATCGTCACTGCTTGTCACATTGAAAGAACCTCTGCCTAAACTAAAGCCCTCATCTGAAAAATGGCACCGCGGGACCGCGTCTTCCATTACTAAGAATCTACATTTAAAGAGCCCTGAGGAGAATCTGAGCTTCGACTCAGATTCGAAACGCGTTGGCAAATAACAGCAAAATAGGCATCACTGGTTTAACATTCTGATGTTATTGATTCACTAATCTGAACTAATTGTTGAATCTGAAATCTATTTTCTTGTTGCCTTTTTTGTTGTTTGACCCTGTTTGGGTGTCATAATATTTTGATTCTCCACAAAGAATTATTATTTGTGGTTGTTTAACTGATTTTCTTTCTCAAAAGAAGCTTGTGTACATAGTATGTATAGATTTGTGGATTACTTGTATATATGTCAGTTGTTATAGTGGTATGAAAGGTGTATGCATGTGAGCTGTAAATATTGTAAATGTTAGTATTTTTGTGCCTTTTCTCATCCATGAAAAAATGTTCTTATAAAAAGACTAAAAATTTATGAAAAGGGTAAAATAAATTCACCCATACAAACAAAATAATTTTGTCTGTTTGTATTCACAAAAATTGTGAGAAAAAGTGGTTTTAGGGCTAGCATATATTACAGAGTTGGCATAATGTATTTGTAGTTAGGGCTGAACTGAGACTTCCCATGAAATCCAGTTTCTGATACGGTGCTGCTTTACCAATATTCATAAAGTTGGCATGCGCTTGACGAATCCAGATGTAATTCTTCATTTCACATTTCCTGCAGATCAATCAAGGGTGTCGAAGTTGAATGCAGTGATCTAGAAGTAGCATTACGTACAATCCAGACCGAAAAGGAACATTTATTGAAAATACTCGGATCTGTTTGGATGAGGGAGCATTTTTAGCAGTAGCCATTCCAACAGAGATGTAACTGAGCAAGCAATATAATTGGCTGAGATCTAGGCATGTAGAGGAAAATTTAAGGTAAATATAGGAATTTTACAGAGCTGAAATGGACCTGGTGATGGACATACGGGTTGCAAGGCATGGGCTAAATTTGTAATTGTGCATGGTTGTTGGTCATCTACAGAGGGTTCAAGGTTGGCTCCTCCGTTCGAGCAGGGGAGCGTTGTCCCACAGGCCAGAGCTGAAAGATCAACGGTAATAACGTTTATTTATTACCATTTTATTTTTCAGCAACCGCCTTGTCCTTTGGGATACAAACTGGACACACAAATGCTTCAAACGGCTCATTACCAAAACTGTGAAGTATCAATCCCTGGAAGAAGACAAAGCAGCACTAACCAGTAGGACTCATGGGTGGTTCGTGACTCAGAGCTACACCAGGCCCCAACCACAGGCCTATCTAGGCACTGGCTTCTCAAGGGCGGTGAAGGAATCCTTCTTGCAGTTGAGAATGGGGGTAATTCCATCAAAAAATCATCTTCCCCCGTGGAAACGCTTGGAATCCAATACAAAGTGCAGACTCTGCGAAGATCCAAAAGAGGACGTTTTGCACCTGTTATGCAGCTGCAAAGCCCTAGACAGTGAAGAAGGAGACAACTAACTCAACTGTAGAACCAAAGACGTTTGCGAACCCATCGACAGGCATTGTTGGCTTTAACAGGGAGGACATTCAATTAGCCTGCAGACTGGTTCGCTTCATGAAACTAGTAAATACCGCATTAAACCCAGCCGTTAGCCCATGATCTGGAATAAATATGACCTGCGAAAAACCCTTGCATGAAAAAAACCTTCATTTGCGAAGGTTTGACAGTGTCCTTTTCTTTCCCGCTACAGCAAGCAAAGAAATCACACACAGACAGTGCCTTACAGGAATCCTTGGGCTTTTAATTCCTCTTTATTTAAAGATAGCATAAGATTCTTTGTGCACATATTTATTTACAAATGTATCAACATCGCTAAATCTTGAAATGCTTTTATATGAATCTGACTGTAATGAAATGTATTCCTTTTATCCTTTGCTATTTTATGTGCTTTGCAAAAGTGCTCAAGACAAACACCTTTTATACCAATTGCAAAGATTTTTATTAATCATGCAATAAAGAATTACTTACTTACTTACTTGTCCTGAACTGAGTAATAGGATGGGGTGGGGCCAGTGCTGTTGAGTGCCAGCAGGGATCTGTGCCCTTTAAAATCGCATGTCTCTTTGGCTTGCCGTCTTGGGACGGTCAGCCAAACATGAGCATTTAAAAGTTCTGTAACCTAGCTGTCTTAGAAAGCTGAGTTAGAGAAAGCACAGGCCTTCGGTGCTCTTAGGAGCGCCCAGAGAGCCTGCTCTATCCAATCCTGGTGCTGCTCTCATGCTGAGAGAGCAGGGCCAGGATTGGTTAGTGCAGTTTCTGATTCCGCTGGATGAAAGACGACCGGTAGAGGAGGACGTTGCGTCGCGCTTCAAAGAAAGTGATTTATTTATTCGGTCCGCCACCCCCCTCCACCATCATCCCCGACCACCCTCTGTACATGGCAGCTGCCACTGAAAGTGTAGCATGTTCATTGAAAGCATAAGGTGGCCATGTATAGGTGTCAGGCTAGCTACACAGTTTTATTTTTATTTTGTGGCATTAGCATGCATTGAAATAATAATAACAGAAAATAACAATTGCACCATACTTGCCAAGGCCAGGCATATTTGTTTTGCCAATGCTTGGTTTTAAATAGTGAATATAATATTAAGAACAATGCATTTTCTTTTTGCAAAGCAACTGAACTTGAATGCAAGTGCCTGTCCGATGACTGTAGCTGTATAGATAATGCTCGTGGTTTGAGCAAGGAAAGAACTCTGCACGCACAATGACTGCTCAGCGCAATGTCAGTAAGTTATTAGTTTTCATGGTAGGTGTGTTTTTCACTTTTAGCTAGCAGGATGTACTCTAATTTTTGCTGGCATTTACAAATTGATCTTTGTTATGAATGTTTCTTAATAGTAGTTAAGAGTGTCTAATGCTTTGGATTTAGCACCTTTTCATGGTTGTGTCTCTTCTGCTGCGTACAGTCCTTTGAATGATTCCTCAGAAGGTTTGTAACGTGTCGCGTTTGCTAGTGCCAGTATTTTGATCCTGGTCACAGCATCACAGTAGGTAATGCTTCAGTCATGACCTATTGGAGAACTCTAGATCGAGAAATGTTTGCAATATTTTACTTTGTGTTCATGTACTCTGTCATGCGGTGTTGTGTTACTGACTCGAGCTCACTGCAATGGCAGCATTTACTTCCTGGTCACAACTTCTCAATGGCTAGTCTTAAGACATTTTTTGAGATTGCTGTGTCTGGAGTATATGCTTAGGGCAATAGTCACTGCATCGGTTTGATTCACAGTGTTAATCGTTGAGCGTATTTGCGCCTTATAAGTAAAGAATGCTAGAAAGGTACTATTTGATGGAAACATGAACCTGTCTCCTTTGGCGGTTCCTCTTAGAGCCTACGCATGCTTGATGTCATTCAACGCACCCCTTGTGTCAGACTCAACTGGTTCGCATTAGAGTACTCTTTGAGGGGAGGAGTCGCCTGCTGAACACGGTGTTGCTTTATGTCTCCCTCAGAGATGCCTTGGCTGAACGAGCCCGTGAAACCTCATGTTAACTTTGCTTTATGGGGTCCTATTCCTGTATGTCATCACATTTCCGACATGGCAGTACCAGCAAAAAACAAATCTAAGGCAGGGTTGTAAAGTCCACTCGGTCCCAAAGGAAACCAACGCAGATATACTGTAGATTCTGAGGTCGAGCCTTATTTATTTAAGTTGTTTTCAATCATTTCTTGGAATTTAGAAAATAGGAAAAAAAAATCACTTGGCATTCTGTTGAACTTTGAGTAAATTGACAGCGCAAGTAGGTTTAACTTAATAAGGGTTGGAAGTTTACAAAAACAGGTACTGTGGTCCAAGCTGCGGGAACAGTTGGCAGGTGACCACATCTGAAAAATATCTACTCTTTAGTTGTTATTGTGGTCATAGGTTTAAACGCCAATCTTAACACCTGTCTGTGCCAGCTGCTGTGAAGTAGAAAAGTTATTGCTGGATCCTGTGTGCATGTGGTGTTTGGAAGTTGGTGGAAGAAGAGACACTAAATTATTCCAGTTCCGCCCAGAGTGAGGCTTTATTTTAAGTCACGGAAGCATAGCAGAAATGCTCCCTTTCACATCTTTTCTTCCAATTGTGGGCTACTAATTAGGTACATGTTATACTATTGCAAGATTTGAAAAAGTTGCTTACCAATTTGATGGGCAATGCACTCGAAGCCCACAAAGGCCATCTCCCCTGACATATATTTCAGTGTCTACTTTCTGCAAACACCTTCAGCATAGTGTCCCAGACACAACAGCGCTATTGCCGGTAATATTGACATTTTTGAAAGTTTGACATTGTGGAGAGTGGGTCATAAATGGAAACCTTACAGTACTGAAAATGACAATGGCTAAGAGCAGGTTGTAACTGCATTTGTAATCTGTCGGCCTCTCTTTTATACATCCCCAGTCATCATCATTCTAGCGGGTTATGTCTCGATGTTTTTGGTGCTGCCCCCAATGCCCCTATTCCCAGTTTCAGTTTGTGTCACAAGGAGTGCAAGGTAAAGCTGTCTCGGCCTAGTCCAGACTCAACAGTGCAGAGCAGCGTAGGTATGTTGGGACAACGAGAAAGAAAGAGCCGATACACCTGCTTTTAAGGCATGCTATCCGTTTTTGTCTTGTGTACGCTACTCCTACCTGCCATAGCTCCTCCATCATTCCTACCCAACAGCACAAAGACGAGACAAGGAGTGCGGTGAAGCATGAAACTTTGAAGGAAAGCAGGCTCTGCTACCTAAAGTTTTTACATACGAGTTTTCTGCTGCTCTGTATGTCACAGCTCAGTTCTAATGGAGAGACGTAGCACTGGCTACCGTCTGCACGTGTTTAGCAATTCACAAAAATGCAGTTGTATATGTGCCTGCCGATGACAGATGGTGAGATTCTCCTGGTGTTTTTTTATTCTATCCTTTTTGCAGCAAATATTTTCACAGTTGGTATTCCAGACTTTAAATGCTCTTCCTGCTTCCCTTGTAGCTATCCTCATCTATGTCACCTGTACACAGTCTCGTCTTCCTGTTTTCAGAGAAGTCTACAGGAACTTTGAAATGAACTAAATATACATTTATTTTTGTGTTTGTTTTTTGTTTGAGATTTTTTTCTTCGTTCAGTGCAGTATACCTAGATAGTAAATTCTTGGAGTTATGATAAGGTACCTTACACATTTCCTCATGGCTTATGCATACTTCTCCCAAATTCGTTTCTTCTAAGAACGAATCGCGGACAGAAATTATTGTTTAATCTCTCCATTTAGGTGACAGTCCAATAATATTCCATAGTTGGCAGATTGTTGGGGTGCCCTTGTACCCTAACTAGCATAGCGCACCACCAGAGACATGAGCTGAATCCACCCAGCTCACTTTATAAGTGCATGTCAACAGCCTCAGGTGGAGGTGATGATTAAGCCTGTAACGCTAATCACAACTGTCTCCAGTCTTGCTTTTTAATGACCAGAATACATACTCTTTTGAAAGGAACCTTTAAGGTGGAAACTGTTAGTGTGAGACGGCCATCTGCCTTCCTATATTTCCCCATATGAGGGCACCTCGCCCCATTTTAAAGGAGTGCAAAAGAACAACTTAACATTTTGTGTAATCACTCCACAGTTGTACTTGCATACCAGTTGTGGCGGTGCCAGCTGTACATACAAGTGTATTGTATTTTAACTTCTTCGGTGTTGTACTTAAATTATGTCTCACTGAGAAGTCTTTTCTTTGAGTACTGGGTCAGACCGTGGCTACTAAGCAATATTTGCACTGGGCGCTGTTGTCACTTCATTTATTTTATACACACGACAAGGGGCGTCGTCAATTTCTCCCCCCACACCACCCCACCCCCCATTGCCCTTCCCCCTTAGCAGCTACAGCGGGGTGACTTTCTTGATGGGCCTTTTCTCTGCAACCCGGCTCGATTGAAGAGAGAGAGAGAGAGAAAGTCGATAGTATTGAAAGAGAATTCAGCATGTGTGAGAATATGTTCAAAAAGTTGAGAAAGAAATGAGAGGAGAGGCTGATAGAGTTGGAAAAGAACAGAGACTGAGGGGCATATTTACAAGGAACTAGCCCCGCCGCAGCAGCATTTTTTTTTACCCAGTAGAGGCGCAGTCATTGCTCCACAATGCTCCATATTTACAAACTAATGCATTGAGGCCCAATGCGTTCGTTTTTAGAGGCCTGCGTTACATTATACCTGTGCCAGGTATAATGTATGCAGGGTAGGTGTTCCCACATTAAAAGCCACATAAAACTGACATAGTTAAATTTACATTTCACTGTGTCAGTCTACGGCTTGACTGCGTCAAAATCTCTAAGCCTTCTGAAACCAGGTGTAAGGATTGACGAAGGGCTTTTAACATTGACGTGCCTCTGTGTTCTGACTCATTGCTAGAGTTGCGTCAGTCTTACGACCAACTCCAGCAATGTGTCACTTTAGCGCCAAAAGATGCGTCAGAATTTCTGACGTATCCTTGTGGAGCCCTGTATTGTAAATACAGCACATCCATGGCATCGTTAGGGCATTTGCGGCTGGTGATAGAAATCTGATGCAACGATGCTGATGCGTCACAGATCTTGTACATATGCCCCCAGGTGTGAAACGGGAGACGTCAGAGTGAGAGACATATAAATAACACTACAAAAATTGTGCTAAAGCCACCTGTATGTTATGATTTGCGAATGGTATTTGTGAAGTGTGCAGCTCACCCCAGTGAGTATCCTGGTGCTGAGAAAGCAGGTGTTAAGTCGGCTCTGACTGGACCTTGTCCAGATGAAGAGCCATCTTTTCAGTTTCTTGCAGAACTCATGTACTGAGGAGGCAGCTCTAATATGTAGGGGCAGATGGTTCCACGCTTTGAGCACGAGGTAGGAGAAAGCACGCAGCAGACTCTGGTTCTTGGTATGTGGGGGGTAGAGGTTGTACAGGAATTTGCATCTGTGTGTGATCAGTTTTAAAAGTATAGGTTAGTGAATGAGGAGCAAGTAGAGGTCTTTGAGGGGTCGGGCGTTGTGACCATAGGGGAAAGCCTGAATGTGAATCTGGCCACTGGGTTTGTATGGTGTGAAGTCTTTTAGCAGTTAGGCAGTGATTCTGACAGAGTGTGTTTCCGTACGACAGCTCGCTGATGATGAGGGCCTGGGTGACCATTCCGTATGTGTTGACTGGGAGCCATTTGAATATTTCATTGAGCGTTTTGAAGGAGTGGAAGCAGGAGGCAAGGACTACATTAACTAAAGCAAACTTTACAGCACATTTCACCCATTCACTTTGCTCCCTTCATCAGAGGTTTTCTATTTCACTGTGTCACTGGGCAGTGATGGTGCTGGCAGTAGATGGTGCCGATGCCAATCTCCTAAGAAACATTTTGGTCACCAGCACCCAGTTTTTTTTAAGCAAAACAACTGAGTTGGAGTGAAGGGGTTTCACGTGTGACTGATTCACTTGGCAGCTATATTTTAAAATTCTAAAAAGATGGTCATAGTCCTTTTAAAATTGTGTTTCGATTGGAACATCAAACATAAACCCTTCAGATACTGAAGGAGTGTGTGTTTTATATATTCACTTCCCTGGCTTGGTTGAAGCAGGCAAACTCCAAAGTGAGTGAAAGGAAGATTAAAGCATAAAGCTTGTGAGGGCAGCTCAACTTCAAGGATGAATAGGAGCGATTTCTTGTACGAGCCTCTGTTACTGCATGTGCGCTAATCCTTGATGTACGGCTTGGTGACACCACAAACAAAAGGAAGGACTCAAATCATGGTCCCCTCTGTATACAAACGTTCTACATACTCCGCTATACTGCTATCTGCACTTTCCATCTTCCTGCGAGAGAGCAGCAGGCATCTGTTCAGGTGAAGGAACATGAGCTCCACGCTGACTGAGGGTGCAGGCACTGTGCATTGGCTGGAGCTACAGGAGCCCTTTGAGAGCGGCACAGCAGGGTTATAGGCATGGTCACACTTCCGCTTATGCATGAGTCTACTCACAGATCTCCTGGCTATCTCAGTCTAATCCTGCAGAGATATCTTAACTCAGTATTGGAACTTTCATAAGCTCATATGCTTGAATAATTCCCCGTCGTCGAGATGGGAGTCACCAGTATTATAAAAAATAAGTCTTAATAGACATAGACACATATGGCCCAGGCCTAGCAATATTTTATAACATTTCTCTGTCCTTACATAAAAAGGAACAAATTCAACCAATCAGAAGAGATCACCCTTTAGAACCTTCCTGAGAGAGGCTTCAGTCCCTCAGATTTTCTACCACACGTCGTGCTAAGGGAGTCTCCACTGAGCTTCGCTGAGTTTACTTCTCTTTTCTAGACTCATTGGAGTTATTTAAAGGTGGTTCAAACTGACATCCACCATGTCAGAGACACCTAAAAAAGGTTTATTCAGAGCCTGTGGAACCTGCAGGAAGAAAAGACTGCATAATGACAATAAGCATAAGAACTGCTTATACTGTTTTTACCCTGACCACAAGCCAAAGGAGTGCAAGGTATGTCATACCTTTTCTACTAAAACTCTTAAAGACCGAGAAGGAAGGCTTCTCTTGTGGCTTCAGAGACTGAAAAATAAAGATAATGTGGTATCTAATGAGGAGAGTGATACATTGTCTAAAGCCTCCTCAAGAACACCTCAGAAACAACCTTTAGTGACCTTGCGGGCTCATCGTCCCAGCCACCTAAAAAAGCGTCAAAAAAGTCTGTTGAGCCCTCTCACAAACAGACTAAAACTACCACCAAAGCCTATCATGAGGAAAAGAAGGCTTTAAAAATCAAGAGACCAGTTTTAGAAGCTAGAACACCACCTACGAAACTGAAGCATATCTTCAAGAAACCTACCTCAGCTCTGCAGTTGAGCAGCCCGTCGACGAGGTCATCACGTGAGGTGGTTCTAGTAACAACAACGGTGTCTTCAATCAAAACTGTGGCGGTTTCTGCAGCATTAATGTGATCGCCGATTATGACATCGTTGATGGGTAATGTACCTTTACCATCGACCAAAATTGTGTCATCAAAATCTTCATCGACGACGAGGGGTCAACTTTCGTCGACGATCCATCCGTCGAAGACATCACTCCCGTCGACGACCCCATCGAAGGAGGCCTCGTCGGCATAGGCGTCCACGAGAGAAGCAGCATTGACGTTGGAAGTGTCATCTGCATTACCGTCATCGAATGTCCATGTCACCGTCAGTTTGCTGTCGACGACGACAATTTCGTCGACGGATCAGCAGCCTTCATCAATGAAAATTGTTCCGGCAGTTATGCAATCGTCGACTGGTTCGTTGACGACTTTCGACGAGGAAGGAAAAACAAAAAGTTTCAAAATTGCTGTTAACACCAGCTGTAACCACACCTAGTCAGGTGCAAGCCATTTTGCCATCACAGTTTTTGGAGGAAGAGGATGAGGAGGATGAAGAATTTGATGAAGATAGCCTTTTTGGGGCAGCCATGAGCCCATCTGGTTTTCATGTTAAATTTCAAGAGGAGTCTGATGAGGATGATGGTTATGGACGTCAATATTACCATCCGCAACAGCAATATCACCAACAGGAAATGATATGCCTACCTTCAAGTCTGATGACAGACCTGCAATTTATGCTGGCGGACTACAAGAGGAGATTACCGCCAGAGCAGAATATCCGACAGACTCCGCCTCCTCTGCCATCTCCACCTGTTATTCCACAGATACAGGTTCGTTCTCCTGTTCTTCAACAGTCTCCTACTCAAGCTCCTCCTGCCCAGCAGTTAACATCCTCTGATGAGGAAGTAGAGATGCAACAGGATGAATGGGATTCCTACATCATCCCCACTCCAGCATCTCCATCTCCCCAACAAGCGTATTCATCTCCGGAAGATATTGGGGGTTTTCACAACCATCTGGAGAGAGCTGCTAAGCGCTTTACTTTACCTATGCCTATTCATCAGCAAGACTGTTTTCTGTATGATTTCAAAGAGCCTTATTGAAAAACAGTAAGATCGTTGCCTATTATAGATTACATATGGAAGGAGGGGTAAGGATAAATCAAAATCCAGCAACAGTTACACCTGTGTCGCCTAGAGTAGTCAACAAGTATAAAGCTCTGGATGATGCTCCAGCCTGTTTAATAGGTCACCCAAAAGCAGATTCAGTAATTTCACAAGCAGCGCCGCGACCCTCTAAAAATCCTTCAGCTTCCCTGACGGCTCCTCCTGACAAATAAGGAAGAAAACTTGACAACATAGGCAAGCGTTTTTCAACGATGTCTGCTATAACGGTCCGAGCAGCCAACTCTCTGGCTTTACTGGGCCGTTATAATAGGCAGATGTGGTCGGCCTTGTCGCCTTTTTTGGAAAAGCTTCCAACAGATGACAAGGAGGAAGCTAAAAGAATACTTCTTGAAGGCGAACGACTGCCTCGGAAGTGATAGACTGTTCTATGGATGCAGCTTCCTCTGGGTTCAGGTAGCTAGCAGGAGCGGGCGTCTTGAGGCGTCAAGGCTGGCTCAAAGCCACCACATTCAGACTTGAAATACAAACAAAGATCCTTGACCTCCCTTACAATGAGGAAGAATTATTTGGTAGCCAAGTTGACGAAGCCTGGCAGACCATCAAGAAAGATACTGATACGGCTAAGTCTCTGGGGACTTTACAGTTCGTGGCTCACGAGGAAGAGGTTATCAATCTTACAGATCAGGTTACCAGCAATCCCATTATTCAGTATATCCTGCGTGCGCTCGACTATACAGACCACAGTATACTAGCCGCCAACCATCTGCAGGTGCATACAATATGGCGTCCTTCAGAGGGAAATCAGGACGCCAGGGTAAGTAGTCCGGTCAACGACAATGACTTCTCCCAGCTGTCGGCTTCTATCCCACTTGCTTCATCCAAGGTGGGAGGCAAAATATCCTATTATTTACAACAGTGGCTGGAAATCACTTCAGACCGATGGGTCCTAAACTTTTCCAATTCGGACACTCTGGAATTTGTAAAGATCCCGCCAACAAACCCTCCTCAGCCTCGCTTCCAGAAGCATCTACACCTCTTAAAGATGGAAGTTACCAATATGTTACAAAAAGGAGCGATAGAAAAAGTTCCTTTCAATCAGAGAGGAAAAGGGCGTTATTCCCGGTTTTTCTTGATACGGAAGAAGCTAAAAACTGGAGACCGATCTTAGATTTGCAGAACTTGAACAAATTCGTCAAAAAACAAGCGTTCCATATGATTTCTATTCAGGATGTGCTTCACCTGCTCAACACAAACGATTACATGGCGTTGCTAGATCTCCAGGTCTCATATTTTCATATACCCATACACCGAAAACACAAAAGGTTTCTAAGATTTACGGTGGCCGGCAGTCACTTTCAATCCGCGTCTTACCCTTCGGACTAAAATCGGCTCCCCGCATTTTCACGTAATAATTGGCTCCGGTAGCAGCATTTCTAAGGCAGCTGCATCATCAAATTTTCCTTACCTAGACGATTGGCTTCTCAAAGCCTCCACGTACGAGGCAGCAAAAGCATCCACCAAAGCCTGCCTACAACTTTTCAAGAACTTGGGCCTCACTTTAAATGTAGAAAAGTCGATTTTACTACCATCCCGCCGACTGGTGTTTCTGGGGGCTACCCTGGACACCATGGAAAACAAGGCCTATCCTACGCTAGAGAGACAACTGAGGATATGTTCCTTGGCAAGCAGGGTCCAAAAAAGAAAGTCCATTTCAGTACGCCTATTCAAATCCCTCCTAGCAATGATGTCTTTTATCCCTTTCATACCTCACTGTCTGCTTCAAATGCGTCCTCTTCAGGAGGCTTTGAACGAACAATGAATAAAAAAATAGAGGGTTCTTCGACGATCTGATCTGAATGACTCCTCCCATGATAACGGCCTTAGACTGGTGGACTATTGCGGGGTCTACCGTTCCTATCACAGGCTGTTCCTCTTGTGATTACAACAGATGCATCACTAGATGGCTGGGGTGCTTTCCTGCAAGACTTATAGGTCAGTAGAAAATGGCTGCCTTCCCACAAGGCTCCTCACCCCAATCTTCTCGAGCTGCGAGCAGTTTACCCAGCGCTCCAAGCGTTTTTTGTGCCAAAGATACAGGGCACATCAGTGTTTGTCAGGACGGACAACACCACTACAATGCACGACCTCAACAAACAGGGAGGAACAGGATCTCTACTTGCCTCTCAGGAAGGCCAGCTCATATGGCGTTGGGCAATTCATCACAAAGTCTATTTATCAGCGGAGTATGTCCAAGGAAAACAAAATGTCATAGCGTACAAATTGAGCAGACTAAGGACTACTTGCTATGAGTGGGAGCTGGACCAGCACACTCTAGACAGCATTTTCTTCCAATGGGGCAAGCCAAACAGATCTGTTCGCATCTCCAGAAAACGCGCAATGCCGGTATTTCGCAAGTTGGCATCACCATCGGGGTTCATTGGGGAATGCCTTTTAAATAGCTTGGTCTGGCATATTTGCTTACGCCTTTCCCCCCATTTCTCTCCTGTCACGAGTTTTAAAGAAGATAAAGACAGAACCCTGCAAAGTCATTCTGATAGCTTCAGCCTGGCCTCGCCAGCACTGGTACACCGAACTACACCTACTGTCAGTCAAGTCTCCGATTCACCTCAGACCAATTACGTCTCTCTTGACAATAAACCATGGAAAAGTGTGTCATCTGAACCCTAGTTCTCTGAAATTGTCAGCCTGGTGCCTGAGTTAAAAGAATTTCATCACCTGAAAATCCCACAGGACTGTAAATAGGTGCTGGCTAAAGCAAGAGCAGAATGTACTAACAGGACGTACTCATTGAAGTTGAAAAGTCGATTTTACTACCATCCCGCCGACTGGTGTTTCTGGGGGCTACCCTGGACACCATGGAAAACAAGGCCTATCCTACGCTAGAGAGACAACTGAGGATATGTTCCTTGGCAAGCAGGGTCCAAAAAAGAAAGTCCATTTCAGTACGCCTATTCAAATCCCTCCTAGCAATGATGTCTTTTATCCCTTTCATACCTCACTGTCTGCTTCAAATGCGTCCTCTTCAGGAGGCTTTGAACGAACAATGAATAAAAAAATAGAGGGTTCTTCGACGATCTGATCTGAATGACTCCTCCCATGATAACGGCCTTAGACTGGTGGACTATTGCGGGGTCTACCGTTCCTATCACAGGCTGTTCCTCTTGTGATTACAACAGATGCATCACTAGATGGCTGGGGTGCTTTCCTGCAAGACTTATAGGTCAGTAGAAAATGGCTGCCTTCCCACAAGGCTCCTCACCCCAATCTTCTCGAGCTGCGAGCAGTTTACCCAGCGCTCCAAGCGTTTTTTGTGCCAAAGATACAGGGCACATCAGTGTTTGTCAGGACGGACAACACCACTACAATGCACGACCTCAACAAACAGGGAGGAACAGGATCTCTACTTGCCTCTCAGGAAGGCCAGCTCATATGGCGTTGGGCAATTCATCACAAAGTCTATTTATCAGCGGAGTATGTCCAAGGAAAACAAAATGTCATAGCGTACAAATTGAGCAGACTAAGGACTACTTGCTATGAGTGGGAGCTGGACCAGCACACTCTAGACAGCATTTTCTTCCAATGGGGCAAGCCAAACAGATCTGTTCGCATCTCCAGAAAACGCGCAATGCCGGTATTTCGCAAGTTGGCATCACCATCGGGGTTCATTGGGGAATGCCTTTTAAATAGCTTGGTCTGGCATATTTGCTTACGCCTTTCCCCCCATTTCTCTCCTGTCACGAGTTTTAAAGAAGATAAAGACAGAACCCTGCAAAGTCATTCTGATAGCTTCAGCCTGGCCTCGCCAGCACTGGTACACCGAACTACACCTACTGTCAGTCAAGTCTCCGATTCACCTCAGACCAATTACGTCTCTCTTGACAATAAACCATGGAAAAGTGTGTCATCTGAACCCTAGTTCTCTGAAATTGTCAGCCTGGTGCCTGAGTTAAAAGAATTTCATCACCTGAAAATCCCACAGGACTGTAAATAGGTGCTGGCTAAAGCAAGAGCAGAATGTACTAACAGGACGTACTCATTGAAGTTGAAAAGATTCTGCATGTGGTGTACCTCGTCTAACGTTAGTCCTCTCCATTCTCCTCCTGAGGAAGTCTTACCCTATGTACTTCTTTTGTCTTGCTCAAGTTTAGCCCACGCGTCAATTAAGGTCCATAGTTCGTTTTTACATTTATAGTACGCAACAGATACCCAAAAAGGGTTTCCCAGCGCATAGGACGGATCGGGGCTAAAAGACAGCAGACAGGGCACTTATTTGTCGAAAAGCCAACTTTTTAATGACTTACGAAACTGTGTATAATTTTCCTCATCTCGGAGGATAGTAGGTAAAGAGTTCCAGGTTGAGGGGCCGAGATGAGAAAAGGACCTTCCGCCCATCCGGGCTAGTTTGAATTTAGGGGCAACAAACCTTCCTTGGGTAGCAGAACAGAGATTACAAGAGGGAAGGTAGGGACTGGCCAAGGACTGAAGATAGCAGGGGGGCACAGCAAGATTTAATTTTATGCATGTAACGCAGTGCCTTGAATTTAATTCTGTTCTCTATTTTAAGCCAGTGCAACTTGCGTCTGTAGCTCGAAATGGAGGTGAACTTAGGGACTATGCATAGAAGTCTGACAGCGGCATTTTGTACCATTTGTAGTCTGTGGACTACAGCTTTGTTCGACCAAAGATAAAGAACATTTCCATAGTCGAGTCTTGATGTTATTAAGGCATTGACTACGGTTTTTCTGGTGGATTCTGGTAGCATCCAACAGATTTTCCTCAACCATTTAAGGATGGTGAAACAAGTTGCTGCTACTTTGATTGATTGAGAATGCATGCTGAGTGAGTCATCTATTGTGATGCCCAGATTTTTGACTTGAGGGGAAGGGGACGGAAGATTGCCCATTTCGCTCGGCCAGTGTAGGGGATTCCATAGATCCTTTTTCTTTCCTAGTACCAGAATCTCTGTTTTCATTTAGTTTAAGAACATTTTGCTGCATCCAAGAAGCTATTTTGTTTAAACCAATTTTGAGAGTTGATGATTCCTCTGTTTTGTCCGAGGAAAGGGAGAAAATGATTTGTGAATCATTGGCGTAGGAGAAGAGAGATAGTCCTAATTTTTCAGCTACCTCAGCCAGTGGTCTCACAAAGAGATTAAATAACAAGGGGCTGAGGATAGATGCCTGCGGCACCCCATGGGCAAAAGAATGGATTTTAGAGCAGACTGAGTGTGAAAAAACTTGGAAGGTACTCTTTGAAAGGAAGGCGGTGAGCCAGTTTAGAGCGGGCCCACCAATGTCCTGTGATGTAAGTGTGTTTATAAGCACAGCATGTGACACCGTATCGAAGGCAGCGCTCAGATCCAATAAAATGAGCGCTACGGGTGTCACTATTGCCGTATACTTCCAGTGAACCCAAGTAAGGTGGTTTCGGTTGAAAAACCCCTCTGAAGCCAGACTGTGAGGGATGAAGGAGTTCATGTGTTGTTACAAAATGGCTGAATTGTTGGTGGATATGTCATTCTAAGATTTTTGAAAAGATGGGAAGTAGAGATATGGAGCGATAGTTACTAGGCACCTCAGGGTCAGCGTTAGCCTTTTTCAACAGGGGGTGAATCATAGCATGTTTTCAGGACACTGGAATGATAGCTTCCTGTAGTGAGGCATTAAAGAGATTCACTATCGCAGCCAATGAGGAAGCGCTCAACTGCTTTAATGTTGAAACAGGTAGAGGGTCATTTAGCGATCCAGATTTGATATTATTTAAAAGTGTTAAACTTTCTATAGTGAGCAGAGGCCAAGCCATCAGGGAGTGTTCATGAAAATTCAGTTGGTCCATTGGGTTAAGAAGAGATTCAACATTAAGAGAAGAAGGTGAAAGAGGTGGGGTGGCAGAGACATTTTTTGCCTGATCAAGCACAATGTCTTGATATATTTTGTCCTTTTTTTGCACAAAAAACAAGTCCAAGGCATCACATTTAGCTTTTGTCAGTGCGGGGGATAAAGCTTGAGTTTTGGAGCCTGCTAGTTCCTTAACTGTAGTAAAAAGAGTCTTTGAGCAGTTAACGGCGCTTGCAGTAGTAGTTGAAACATATTCTGCTCTAGCTAGCTTGCGAAGTTTGTGATATTTTTTTAAAGCATTTCGATAGACAGATTTCGACGCAGAAGTGTAATTCTTTCTCCACTTTCTCTCTAAACTTTTGCAGTCTGTTTTTTCAATTTTCAGTGCCTCAGTAAACCAGGGGACTGGTGGCCATTTGCCTGCTATTTCTAGTTGCCGCAGAACAGCTAAAGCTCCATCTCTATGGTCCTGCAGAATTATAAAACAGTTTCTCAAGGGGCTTTTTCCAATGTTTCCTCCAGTAAGGTCACTTCCTCCTTCATGGCAACTAAATACGGTGCTCAGTCAACTAATAAAACACCCGTTAGAACCTATTCATAAAACGTATATGAAGTTCCTATCTTGGAAAGTGGCTCTTCTCCTAGCTCCTACTTTGGCAAGAAGGGTGGGAGAACTTCATGCTTTTACTTCTGAAGAACCCTTCTTAAAGTTTAAACATGACAAGGGTATTCTACGAAAAAACCCTAAATTTATCCCTGAGGTCCCTTCGGATTTCCATCTTAACAAAGCTATTGTTCTGAACTCATTCTTCCCAAATCCACAAACTGCAGCGGAGCGTGCTCTGCACTCTCTAGATGTTAAAAGGTGCTTAAAATTTTACTTGAACAGGACTAAGTCATTTCGTAAGTGAAATCAACTCCTTATTGCATATAGTGCACCTAGAACAGGGTTCTCCATCACTAAACGCACCAACCACGCACCCAACCACCGAACCAACGCCCCCCACCACCACCATTTGCGCCTGGACCCCGGTCAGCACCGAAGACACCACCCGCACGATGAACACCATCCACTCCGGATCACCAACCGACCCCTGCCCCCACCACGTCTTCAACAAGGCCGACTCCATCATCGCACCCCAACTCCGGGACATCATCAACACCTCCTTCAACACCGCCACCTTCCCGGAGATCTGGAAGCACGCCGATCTCAGGGCCCTCCTGAAGAAACCAACAGCGGACCCCACCAACCTCAAGAACTACCGCCCCATCTCGCTCCTCCCTTTTCCAGCCAAAGTCACCGAGAAGACCGTCAACCGACAGCTTGCCGCCTTCCTCGAGACGAACGGATCACTCGACCCCTCGCAGTCCAGTTTCTGAGCCAACCACAGCACCGAGACCGCCCTCATCGCAGCCACTGACGACATCAGATCCCTGCTCGACAACGGGGAAACAGCGGCCCTCATCCTCCTGAACCTCTCTGCAGCTTTCGACACTGTCTGCCACCGCACCCTAGTACAGCGCCTCAACAACATCGGAATCCAAGAGAAGGCACTGGAGTGGATCATCTCAATACTCGCCGGAAGAACCCAGAGAGTCCGCCTCTCCCGTTCAGATCCGAGACCACCGAAGTCATCTGCGGCGTACCACAAGGATCATCACTCAGCCCAACCCTCTTCAACGTCTACATGAGCCCTCTCGCAGCCATCACACGCAAACACAACCTCAACATCATCTCCTACGCCGACGACACCCAGCTGATCCTCTCCCTCACCAACGACCCCGCCACCGCCAGAACCAGCCTACACGAAGGGATGAAATAAGTCGCCGAATGGATGAAGAACAGCCGCCTGAAAATGAACTCAGACAAGACGGATATCCTCATCCTGGGATCATCGCCCTCTGCCTAAGAAAACTCCTGGTGGCCCCCTGCCCTGGACCCAACCCCCAAACCAACAGACCACGCACCCAACCTGGGCTTCATCCTGGACTCCTCCCTCTCGATGACCAGACAAGTCAACGCCGTCTCATCATCATGCTTCAACACCATGCGCATGCTCCGCAAGATCTTCCGTTGGATCCCCACCGAAACCAGGAAGACGATCACCCAGGCACTCGTCACCAGCCGGCTGGACTACGGAAACACCCTCTACGCCGGAACCACAGCCAAACTTCAGAAAAGACTCCAGCGCATCCAGAACGCCTCCGCACGACTCGTCCTGGACATCCCCCGACACAGCCACATCTCCGGCCACCTGAGAGACCTGCACTGGCTCCCCGTCAGCAAGAGGATTACGTTCAGACTCCTCACCTACGCACACAAGGCCCTCCACGACCTGGGCCCCAAGTACCTCAACAACCGCCAGACCTTCTACGCGCCCACCCGCCAGCTACGATCGTCCAGCCTCGCCCTCGCCGCCGTACCACGCATCCGCAAAGCCACCACCAGGGGAAGATCCTTCTCCTACCTGTCAGCCAAGACATGGAACTCCCTCCCGATCCACCTCCGGCTGACCCAGGATCATCTCTCCTTCAGGAAGCTCCTCAAGACTTGGCTCTTCGAGCAGTAACGGACTCCTCCCCCCCAGCGCCTTGAGACCCTCCCAGGTGAGTAGCGCTCTATACAAATGCCCATGATTGATTGATTGATAAACAGAGAATCTCCAGATGGATTTCAGGTGCAATTGTATTCTGTCATCAACAAGCGGGTCATCCTCTGACGTCAAGAGGCCATGCTTATTCTACAAGAGCGATTTCCACATCTGCAATGCTGTTTGCAGGCGTGTCCCTGCCTGACATTTGTAGGGAGCAACATGGAAGACGTCGCACACATTCACCAGGCACTACTGCTTGGATGCTGGGAATAAGTGAGATGCGACAGTAGGACAAGCAGTTCTCAGACATCTCTTTCAATAAAGTGAGCCTTCTTCTTGGGTTCCTTCCCACCATCCTGAACTGTCTCACATTTTCAATGGTTGAATTGTTCCTTTTGTTTATGCATTTATATGTATATATTGATGTACATGATCAATGCTTTCAGGAATGCATTTACTGTCATAGTTTTATGGCATGAAAATGTGATGCTTACTGCTAACTATTCTGATACAAGCATGTGAATCTGTGAAAGTTCCAATACTGGAGTAAGAAACAAGTTACTTACCTGTAACTATAGTTCTCCAGTATTGAAATATTTCATAGATTCATATGCGACCAGCCCGCCTCCCCCGGAGAAGGCTCACTACTTATCTCAGTTTTTTTCTAGTATGCGCATTTGTACTTGGAAAATCTGAGGGACTGGAGCCTCCTTCAGGAAGGTTCTACAGAGTGGTCTCTTCTGATTGGTTGAGTTTTGAGTTTGGTGCTTTTAATTAAAGGACAGAGATATGTTATAAAAGATTATTAGGCCTAGGCCTTATGTGTCTGTCTATTGAGACTATTATTTTTTATAATACCGGGGACTCCTGTCTTGACGACGGGGAATGACTCAAGCATGTGAATCTATGAAAGATTCCGATACTGGAGAACTATAATTACAGGTTCTCTTCCAGGGGATCTTCATCAATGGTCATAAGCACTAGAATATTGCCGCCCATGCGCGGGACCCCAGAAACACAATCATTTATGTGAAAACATATATGTATCTCCATATATCAAGTTCAACCTTGTCCTCAAACGAAGCTCACTCGCATTCGGAAACAATCTTGTGAAGCAGATTCAAGCCAGCATGCCGCCTTTCATGTTAATTATTGCCCAACGCGTTTCGGATTCCTTATTCTCCTTGTTCACGGGCAGCGTTATTGGAAAACAGCATTATTTCCAAGGAAACACCCTTAAATACCCCCCGTTGTCTTAACATGCAGCACAGGTGAGTAAAATGATATAGCATAGTGCATGTTGGGAGAGGTAGTTTCACATCTTTACTGATCTCCAAATCGCTCAGTTCAGTACATTACATATTCACCTTGATAAGTGGGAATAGTCAGCATGATGCCAGGATCGCAACTAACTCTCCTCATGCTCTGCCGAACATTATTATAATAACGTCCCAGAACCTGTGCTGCATGTTAAGACAATGGGGGTATTTCAGAGTGTTTCCTTGGAAATGCGAATGCGAGTGAGCTTCGTTTGAGGACAAGGTGGAACTTGATATATATATATATATATATATATATATATATATATATATATATATATATATATATATATATATATATATATATATATATATATATATATATATATATATATATATATATATATATATATATATATATATATATATATATATATATATATATATATATAAATAATAAAACGTAAATGCAGCTTTCCATACAGTAAGAGCTGAATAATGCTGTAAGGACTTCCCTTGTATATCACAATTGTAGAAACATAGCATAGAAAAGCTGAAAAGCTAACCCATAGCAACAGAGAAATATTCTGGCACCGTGCCTTTAAGGCAGCCATGACCCCTATCTTCCCATCATGCCACAGGGGTGATAGTTAGGTCAGTTGTTCTTTCTGGCTCCATCAGTCAGGACGCTGATTACACAGCTCTGCTTTTTCTGACTTTTTGTCAGAAATAATCTCCAGTTTATAAAAAAATCTCTTCCTACTTCGACGTCTTACAACTTTAGAAGTAAGGTGCTGTCTTTTTTTGACAGAATTTGGCATTTTGTCTACTAAAAATGCCATCTCTTTTGACTCCTGCCCTTCTTGTGGAAAAAAGAAGGCCAGATCAGACTCTCATTCAGTCTGTATACTTTGTCTCCCTAAGGATCACGTCCCTAAGACTAGCCAACATTGCCAGTCTTTGTCTAAAAGAACATTGAAAGACAGAGAAAGAATTTGTCTCTAAGGACTGGCTGAAAGGGATAGAACTTCTTCCAGAGGCAGGTCTCCGGTGAGAAAGAGTTCTAAGAGGGCCAGATCCTCTTCCAGAAGCAAGATCCCACTCTGCTCTTCTTCAGTGTCGGGCTCGGCGCTGAAAAAACCTCCACCGGCAGGACATACATCGATGAGAAGACCATCGACGGCGGGCTCACCGTCGAAAGAACGCCAGTCGTTTAGACAAACAGGTACGTCACTTCGTTTGCCGTTGTCAACCCGACGATGATCGGCGTCGAGGAATCGTGATCCTCTGCCGTCGTCAACCCGGCGACAATTGGCGTTGAGAGTTGCAAGCCCTCTGCCTTGTCAACCCGGCGACGATCGGCGTCGAGGAGCAGAAACGCTCTGCCGTCATCAACCCAGTGACGATCGGCGTCGAGGAATTGAAGCCCCCCGCCGTTGTCAACGCGGCGATAATCGGCGTTGAGGAACAGAAGCCCTCTGCCGTCGTTAACCCGGCTACGATCGGCGTTAAGGAACAAAAGATCCTCCACTGTCGTCATCTCGACGATGATCAGCGGCGAGGAGTGGAAGCCCTCTGCCGTCGTCTGCTCGACGACGAACGCCGTCGGGGCACTGAGGCGCTTCGACGTCGTCAGCACGACGATCGACGTCGAAGAATAGGTAATCTACGTCGCTGCCTTTGAATCAGCCGACTTCGAGACCAGACCATCTAGCAGGTAGCCGAAGGTCGACGTCGAGAGGGAGATCCCATTCGGCGTCGAGAGGAGCTCCGTCCGAGCAGGTCATACGCTCGACGTCGAGACTTGAATCGGTGAGGTCTGGAGAAGGCTCTGTGGTGTTGGTGACGGAGTCAGCGTGGCGGCACTTGTCTTATCACACCTCGAGGCGTCATTCATCAGAGCACTCACTTATAGCATCTCCAGAGCAACATTCAGACAGATCTCAACAAAGGTCTCCTTCACAGTGTAGGGGTGCTTCCCCTTCTGTTAATTTATCACCGAGATCGCTTCTTCCGGTCCATCACTGGAGGAAAAACCCTACGGGAACAGCGAGGCTGGAAGAGTATTCCAGTCCGCTTCACAGAACGCCTCTGCAAAGACATAGGGACCGCGCAGGCAGGTAGCAGGAACGCAGACCCGCTGGTTCTCGGCACAAGAGGAGAAGATATCCTACATGGTCGTCTTCCTCTACTCATTCTTCTAAGAGAGACTATTCTCCCACTCTGTCGGATAGCCCTCAATCAAGGGTATCTCCAATTGACGACATCAATACCTATCATGATGTCCTTCAGAGGGGAGGACAGAAGCTGAACATTGAAATGTCGACACCTCAGGTCACTACAACGGTTATTTTTGAGACACTCCATCAGAGATCAGCGTCTCGACCTCTACTCCCCCTAGTTCCTGGACTTTTGGAACCCGCAATGGACATTTTTCTTACTCCATTTTCAATGAAGGCTACACTGGCTAGAGTCCAAAAGAAATATCAGGCGGCAGAAAAAGACCCTCCTTTCTTGAAGTTAGATCCGCTTGTTGTCTCTATGATCATTGGGGTGGCAAGAAAAATACATGCAGTAACTGCATCTTCATCAGTCTCACCGGACAAGGAAAGTAAATCCCAAGATTCCTGGGGAAGGAAGGTTTGCGGACCTGCAGCATCTTCTCCAAAGGTGTTGAGTGTGGCAGCTTTATTAGGCCGCTATGACAGGGCCTTATGGGACTCCCTGGACGGTTTCAGGGAAAAGCTTCAGAAAGAGGACCAATGAGACTTTGAAGAAGTTATCAAAGAAGGATCTCTGGTAGCACAGCGGTGGATGGTGCTACGATGTCGGTGCATTCCTATGCACATGAGGTTTGTGCTAGAAGATCTGCCTGGTTGAGATTAACGGCGCTAAAACCAGATGCCCAGCAACGGATCCTTAATCTACTTTTCTCTGGCTCCTCTCTGTTTGGCTCCCACACTGATGAAGAGATGGTAAAGATGATAGCTGAGTTAGACACTCTGAAGAATTCAAGCGACGATACACGCCCAACCAGTGCAAGGGCTACCAACAGAGGGTTCAAACCCCTCAGTGGTCTCAAAATAAGAACCAAAACAAGTCGCAGTTCCAAGGCAGAAAATCAAACAGAGGTAGAGGAGGTCATCAGTAACAATCCTCCAATACGGCCAGATCCGCGGGTAAGCAATGAATACAAGCTTCCTCTAGCACTGTTGCCCACTCCAGTGGGAGGAAGTGTTTCAAATCACCTAAAAGAGTGGTGCAACATAACAAAAGATCAGAGGGTGCTCAGTATACTGCGCAGTGGATACGTACTACATTTTCGTGTGAAGCCAAACGACATTCCTCCAAAAAGATTGCGTCAGGAAGTGTCAATCCTTCTGCGCAAAAAAAGCCATAGAACAGGTACCTCCTGCTAAGCGAGGGAAAGTAGTATATTCCAGGTAATTCCTTGTGCCGAAAAAAGATCAAGAGCACAAATTCAGACCCATCCTGAGCCTTCAATCGCTGAACACAGTCATCTTGAAGGAGAAGTTTCACATGTTGGCGCTTCATCAAATAAGTCCACATCTACAAAAAGGAGATTGGATGTGTTCGATAGATCTCCAAGATGCGTACTTCCACATACCCATCGTTCCATATCATTGCAAGTACCTACGATTTGTGATCGGCAATAAACATTACCAATTCAAGGTCTTACCCTTCGGTCTGAAATCTGCTCCACGAATCTTTACCAAATGCATGGCAGTAGTGGTGGCAGCTTTGCATCAAAAGGGTCTGTTTGTTTACCCATACTTAGATGATTGACTCTTGAAAGGACCATCCCCTCGAGTGGTAAGGAACGATTTTCAAGTTTGTTTAAATCTGCTCCACCGGTTTGGCCTTCATGTGAACAGGGAGAAATCAGTTCACCGGCCTACTCAGTTGATCCATTATTTGGGCTCCACTCTGAACTCAAACATAGGAAAAGCGTTTCCTTCGGAGGGGAGACTTTTATCGATGAAGCAGAAATGCGATACTCTTCTCCATATAGTTCAACCAACGGTCCGGCAAGTAGCATCTCTACTGGGGTCGATGGCTACTTGCATCTTTCTCATTCTCAACGCCAGGCTGAGGATGAGACCTTTGCAACAGGATCTGGAGGGATCAAGTGCCAGGTCACTGGGAAGACCGAATTGTGCTCTCCCAAGCAGCAAAGTCGTCCATTCTTTGGTGGACCCCAACGAAGAACCTCTTGGTGGGAGTCCCCTTCCATCAACCAGTTCCGGCACAGTCCTTGATCATGGATGCATTCCTGCAAAGATGGGGGGCACATATGGGTTGCCTACTGTAGCAAGGTGGAATCTGACTATATACAAGTCTTCAAAATATTTCGGCAGTTTTGGGTAGAACTCATTTCACCCCTTTTTGCACATGCTTTTCTCACAGCCAAAATTCCACCTTCCTGACAGGGCTCAATTCTACACCCAATTCACAAAAAGGGTAACTTCTCAAATCCGGCCAATTATAGACTAATAGCCTTGCTGGACATTGAAGCTAAAGCATGCGCCTGGGTTTTACTGGCGGAACTAGAAAACTGGGCCAGCGAAAATAACATCCTGCCTCACTCCCAGTCAGGCTTTAGAACAGGCTGCTCCACGATGGACAACATAATAGCACTGTCCTACTTGTCGCGGAAAGCTACCCTGCCTGACCAGCTACCATTATTCTGCTGCTTCGTGGACTACAGCGCAGCCTTCGACAGAGTCAACCAAGGGATACTGTGGAACAAACTAAATTCCTGGGGAATACCACCTCCTCTTCTCTCAGCCTTGATATCCTTGCACCACAAAACCTGGGTTAGGATCAAAACTAGCGCACAAACATTATCCAAAAAAATTGCAACTGAAAACGGCCTAAAACAAGGCTGTGTACTTGCTCCGCTACTATTCAACCTCTACACCGCCGATCTACCAAAGGAACTGGCAGACGCAGCCCTGGCTGCCCCAAAACTGGGCGGGCTGGCCTACAGTCAATGCAATATGCTGACGACATTATCATCATGGACCACACGAAAATCGGATTGCAAAGATCGCTCACTGCTCTCAATAAATATAACACAAAGAACCATCTTGTGATGAACGAATCCAAAACCAAAATTTTGATCTTTGGGAGCTACAAAAAGAAAAATCTTACTTGGAGAGCAGGGGGATCACAAATAGTGACCTGTACCAGCTACAACTACTTAGGAGTTTTGTTCAACGCTAGGGCAAACCAAGCAGCACACCTTAGACACTTAAGGCCTAAGGGTATGGGGATCATTCACAGCCTGAGGCATTTGAATCGTCATTTGCATAGCCCTTCAGCCGAACCAATCCTAAGGGTGCTGCGGGCCAAACTACTACCCGCAGTGACCTACTTGGCCTTTCCCGGGAAAATGGATGTATTTCTGGGAAACTTACAAATAAAAGCTTAAAAGAAAATCTTCTCCGTTCCGCAGCACGCGAGGAGGTCGAGGATGAGACTAGAGCTGGGCCTGACACGTGCAAACCTGTACTGCCTGGAAGACCTAATCAAATTCTACATACACACCTTACAAGTACCAAGACAATCTATGAAAGAGCAACTACAAGCTGCGTTTAAGGACGAACACTCCCTTTGGCATAAACAGTTGCACCTCGCCATCTCCACATTAAAGATTGAACCAACCTCTCTCACTAACCCAACTATCCCCCTGTCATTGTGGAAAAAAACAATAACAAAACAAATCATCTCAGTTTCATTTCAGACAAACGTTGCCGGGCTGTGTAAAAACGAACTTTTCATCGCTTTGAATAAATCATATATCAAGGGGAAACCTCAATTATACTTTAACTACTCCCTCAACCCCCAGACTCGCAACAAAATATTATACATGAGGCTGCTTGCCCTACCAATCTTTGACTTTAACCCACAGTGGGCTTGGTGGAATGAGCAGCCCATTTGCAGGTTTTGCAATTACATACATGAGTCCTGGCTCCACCTGCTTTGCTGCTGCCCATTCTTTGCTACTGATCGACGTTGTCTACTGATCCCTGTCTTTCGGGAACAATCACTGAGACACTGTAGGGAAGCATCGACTTTGTGTTTTAGCAACAATTCAGCCCAGGCCCTAGCAAGAGCTGGGAAGTTCGTTATTATTATTTTAACCGCACTGCATAAACGTTTAGCATTAAGAATCTGATCATGATTTTATACATTTAAACATTTTACTCTAACATGTATTGCTATGTCTGTACATTACGGTTTTTATTAACTGTATAATAAAGAAAGAAAGAAAGACTATATGGTTACCCCATTTTATTTCCTGGTGTTTTGCTGGTTTACGGCTTAGTTGGCCTGGGACCCTGCTGTTCAGGGCCCCAGACTATCTGCTTTCTCTATAAAATGGACTCCATGTACTTTAGGTACATACCAGATTGGTTACTGGGTCACCCTTGTGAGCCCCTGTATAGTGTACCATAGGTACCCAGGGCATAGGTGCACCTTAGGCCTACCAGGGGCTGCGGCATGTATAGTGCCACCCCTGGTTTGCCTTCCAAACTGATACCACAGGTCTTTTCACACAGCCTGGGTAAGGTGGTGTAATCACTCCTTACTTAAGTCCAGAACGCGGCGGCTAGGGCGGTGGTCGGTCTGCCTCGAACCTGTCCCACCTCTAACACTCTGCGGTCCCTGCACTGGCTCCCGATAAGCAAGCGTATTCAATTCAAGGCTCTCTGCCTGGTTTTTAAAATCTTGAGAGAGCTGGCACCCGGGATACTCAACACACTGATCTCTCCCTACGTTCCAACCCGCTCACTACGATCCCTTGGACAGTCCTTGGTGGTTGTCCCCCGTTTTAGACTTAGTCGGATGGGAGGTCGCTCCTTCCGCGTAAAAGCTGCAACCCTCTGGAATGCGCTCCCCTTGGAAATCCGCCTCTCGAATGATTTACTATCTTTTCGTAGGGCTTTGAAAACCTTCCTGTTTTAAATGTTCCCTGCTTTTATTGCTCTGTTTGTTACTGGTCCAAGTGTTGTGTTGTGTTTTCCTTTCCCTGCGCCAGGACGCTCCTTCGCTGGAGCAGCTGCGCGCATTAAAATGCAAATAACATAACATAACATATAGACACATATACACCTATAAGCCACTCCTATGGGAGGCCCCGACAGTCCTGGAGGGAGAGTACTTGGTTTTACGTGGGAGGGTGCCCAAGCATGAGCTGAGCCCCTCTGCAGCTTTCGGAACCATCTCCTTATAGCTGTTCTGTGATATAGCCATACCATATACTCTTAAGTGCATTATAATCCTCACGGTTAGTGCTAACTTTGGTTTGGCTTTATCAAAACATGTTGTGTAAGGTGTCAAACAATTTGGAATACTACCCCGCCATTTCTGGCGGCGGGGGTAGCATTCCACCCTTCTAGAGGGAGAAGACATGTAGTTACTGCTTTATCCGGTTAAAGTTAAACAGAGCCTCAGCATCACAAAATGGATGCTGCTGCCACAGACACGAGTCTGACCTCCTGCTGCTGGACGAAACTCCGTCAGGGGAGGCCAGGACAGTAGGTTTCCTGTCCAGGGAGGTGCCAGCACCTCCCCAGACAGGGTTTTGTGTATTGGGGCAGGGAGGGCTGCATCAGCAGATGCTTTTTCAGACACTGCCTGGGGCACACAAGGTGCTCCATGCATAGTCCGGTTCAAACCAGTTGCTGGGGCACTCCAGCCCTGCTCTGGCGCGAAACTGGACAAAGGGAAAGGGGTGTAACCACCCCTTTCTCAGGTCCACCCATAGGAGGGATCTAGTCAGGTAATCCAGCCCCCATCCTTAGTATAAGTATGGGAGCTCTGTCCCTGGGATTTTAGATTATCCTGGACAAATCTTTGAAAGAAATATCTTGGACCTTCGACATTCCATTCTGACTGGAAGATGGAAGACATCTTCCTTGTGGTCGAGGAGTGACCACCCTGTGCAAACAGGCACCAACAGCAACTTCGCCGGTCTGCAGTTTCAAGGCTCCCGTCTGAACCCGAAGACTCTGCGACTCAAGAACTGGACTTCCAGACTTCTCTGACCCCGACCCACAGCCACAGCAAAGCTGAGACCCGTGGCGGACACGAGAGACGTGGGACCAGACATCTTGGACATCCTGCATTTTGCTACCTGCACTCCTTTCCTGAAGCCTCAGTAAGTTGTGCATTGGGGTACGAGAAGCCCCAGCCCGAGCACCATTTGCACCGAAGCTCAGGCCCCCACACTCCACAAGTGTCCCGTGTGCCCCGCCTTTGCATTTGAGCTCGACGCGTCTTCCTGGTTCCTTGCCCGTTGGCTAGTGAGCCCCATGAAGAAGCCATCTTGAATTTATCTTGCTTTCCTGGTTGCTCCAGGCTTGCTCCAGCTTCCCTGAAAAGGAGAAGCGCCACAGACCTTGCTGGTCTGCAACAGAGCCAATCTCGACATCCTGCGTGGGTTGCGGTTGCCAAGGCTTGTTGGGTCCAATCCAGATACCGACACCGCAGTCACCTAGATCCATTGTGAGACAGCTCGAATCCAGCACCTGGTCATCGTCGATGTCTCCTGAACCTCGTGGCTGAAGAGACAAACTCACCTTCTTCACCTTCAAGCACCCAACATCGCCTGGTTCCTTCCTGTACCTTCCTGGTCACTGGTTAGTGACCCAGACTCTATCCCCTCTGCTTTCAGGTTCTTCACATCACCGATTCACCCTTGGATCCACCCGGACACTTTTCCTCGGGTCGCCTGCAGCACTTCTTTCCATAGAAAATGACGACAAAAGGAAAATATGCATCCGGCTTCTCTGGGTGAGGTAACACGAGTACTCCGGTGCTCCCGTGGGTCTTGACTCTCGAAGTGTCCTCGTTTAAAAGGGTTCCATCCTAGTCCATCCGAAAGTGTCCTTAAATTGCATATTTGTATCTTCTTCGTATCCCATAGAAAGTCAATGGTAACCCACGTCCGTGTTTAGACACTGCACACGTCTCCCGTGGGCCTCCTACTTCCTAACCTTTGGTTGTTTAGTGTAGCCCCAGCGATTCCACAGGCCCCAGGTCTGCTTTCTAACTCTCACATGGTACTTATACCACTTTCTTAGCTTATGGTTTGTGAGGCCCCTAGGGCATAACGTATACTGTGCAACTTATCGTATATTAACTGTGTGACTTGTATTGTATTTTGACCTCTGACCTCATAAAGGGTGCAGAGGGGTTGTGTTTAGATTAAATACATATATATTTGATATATACCTTGTGTGGTGTCCTTTTATTTGGTATTCAAGGGATTTTATATGGTAAAACAACTTGCTTAACTCGCCTACTGATGTCTTAGCCTGAAGACTGCTGCTTCATGCTACCACTAGGATAGCTTTCTATAAGGTTGACTTTACAACCACCAATAATAAGGGTTGATAAGGCTGGTGCAAGGTGCCCACTAGAATTAGTGGACATCATATGCCAGGCTAACTTCTCACACCTACAGATGCAGGGTCAGTGGTCCCACAAGGAACAGTCCTACCATATAAACATGTTAGAGATGCGAGCAGTCCATCTAGCTCTAAAAGCTTTTTAGCCAACGATCAAACCCAGCTCGATTCTGGTTCAAACAGACAACACGACCACCATGTATTACCCCAGCAAACAGGGTGGTACGTGCTCTCGCCCACTCTCCGGGAATCACAAGCTATTTGGCACTGGCTTCTAGCCAGAGATCTCTACATCATGGCAGTGCACCTTCCAGGAGAGCAAACGTGGGAGCAGGCACACTCAGTCAGCACTTCGGAGATCAGCCAGACTGGGTACTAAACCACTAGGTGGTGGCAGACATTTTTCAACAGTGGGGTCAACCATCAATAGATTTGTTTGCAGACGACCAAAACAAAAAATGCCACGCCTTCACTTCCAGGTTCTACCGGCCAGGCGTGAAAGGGAATGCTCTTTTGATGGACTGGTCTGGAGCGTTTGCATAGGCCTTTCCTCCCCTACCTATCATCCCGAAAGTGGTGTCCAAGCTCAGCCGAGCCAGCATGACGATGATCTTGATAGCTCCAGACTGGCCTCACCAGTGGTGGTATCCAGACGTATTACAGAGGTCGATACACCCCCACAAGAGGCTGCCGTACAGATCGGACCTTCTGACCAAGATGGGCGGGAAGATTCTTCATCCCAGCCTTCCCTCACTAAACTTGGCAGCATGGCTCCTGAGGTCCTGCAATACGGACACCTGAATCTACCTCTGGACTGCATGCACATCTTGAAAGAGACAAAGAGACCTTCCATGAGGGCATCGTTCGCTTTTAAGTGGAAGCGTTTCTACTTGTGGTGTGCACGTAACCATTTTAATCCTACAGCTGGGCAGGAAGAGGTAATCCTTCCTTACCTCCTTTACTTGGCCACGGCAGGTTTGAAGTACTCATCGATCAGGGTGCACTTGGCGGCCATTACGGCCTACAGAAGGTCCCCCTAACCAACCTTCTTTTTTAGGTCTCGCCTGCCAATGCGCTTGCGCATTGCTGGCGATAGATATAGAGGGGCACCAGAAAATCCTACCAAGAGGGCTTTGGAATGCGGATTATGGCCAGTGCATGTGCGCCGGGCGCGCGCTAGCCATTTGCTCCCCTGCCCCTCCCCATCAGACTTCAAAGGAAGCCGCTCGCACACCACCATTTGTCTGAGCCTCTGCATCAGACTTGAAAGGGTGCCACTCCCCCGCCACAGCAATGCCGAGAGCTTGTTTCACCACCCCTTCTCGCCTGCCCTCCACATCCTCTATCTTTTTACCTGACTTTTCCCCAGTCCATTCCTCTCTTTTCTACCCCATCCCAGTTAGCACCCTCTCTCCCCATTACAAGCCTCTGTCCTGCCTGTTTCTATTCAACCCCCTTATTGCTTCAACTTTCAAAGGCTGCCGCTCCCCCACCCCCCCCCCCCCCCCTCACCCTCCCGCACAGCAATGCCGATAGCTTGTTATTTATTAGAGCTGTTTAGTGTGTGCTGGTCATCTTTTAAGAGATTACATTTAAACTTGCTGCTTGGTGTTAAAGCTGCACCCAGGTGCTCTTGAAATTGTAAGCTTTATATGCACAAAAAACATATCACCTCAAAGTAGCTCCGTGGCTTTGTGTCCGTCTTCCTGGAGCCGCAGCTAAGTACTTCACAGGTTTTTAAAGTATAAACATTGTGTGAATTTACTCTCACATGGGTGCCACAAGCCAGCAGAAAACAGTGACTAAATACCCTTTGCTTTGGCTCAAGGTTATGCAGAGACTGCTGCATGACAAATAGCTCTGTGCTTCCTTAGCTCGGTTGTGCTTGAGTTGTCCCAAAACATGTACCTCCCCTCTTGTGTGGTAGCGGTGTGAAGAATGTACCAGGCAGTCACTCACTCCTGGGCTCTTAAATGCATATATTTTTATTGTCAATTATTTTGGGTTTGAACATTTTTATTTGTTGTTTGTTTTTATTTTGTAAATATTCATTAGCATACCTGTAAAATGCCCGTCTTTCCCCATAAAATAGCTATTGGTGCAGATATCTGAAGTTGCCCCATGTTAGATGCGAATACTTCATCCAGCCGTATCTTATATGCTAGGATACTTTAGAGTTACTGTACCTGCTGCAAGAATGCTAGTGCATCTGCTCATTACAGGATTCAATACCGAAGGAGCCAGCATAGCCTTTCATCTTGTCCAGGTCGATAAGTAAAAACCAGTTCACTGGAATGAAAAAGTAATTAAGCGGGCTCCATATATTTTACTGGCGTGGCAAGCTAAGCCTTCCCTTCCCAACCCGGAGCTGTAAATGGTCCTTCATTTGCTCCTTTGGTGACCCTGCCGAGGCTGCTCTCTTCCTATGATACCATGCAGAGCCAGCATTGCTCGCTTTTTTTCAAGAAGCCTAATACGACGGACAAACCTGGCAACTGCAATGGCCTTTAAATATTAGGCCCAAAGCAATTCCATTATCAGGCCCAAAGCAACGCCATGTATTTGCCCAAATGTTAGTGTTAGTGCACACAAGCCTTGGTAGAGCAATAATAGCTAACGCTATAGTCAGTGTGGCACACTTCTCTGCTGTACACAGTACTGTAGCGCACACTGTATGTACACATTTTATATTTCATCATTATGATTATGAGCCTGCACCTGTTTTTTTCCCCGTGCAGCTGTGACTCCCTGCTGCTTAGGGACAATAATGTAGTTCAGGTTTTATCTTCCAACGTAACTGTGTGATCGGGGCTAGGAAAGCTGTGACAGCTTGCTTGGTGTTAAAGCCGCACAAGTACTACACAGGTATTCTTAAAATCGTATGCTTAACGGGACAAAGAAACCAATAACTTCAAAATAGCTGCGTGGGTTGATGTCAGTCTTCTTGGAGCCACAAGTAAGTACTTCACAGGTGTTTACAAATAGCATGCATATGTGTAAAAAGCTGTATTGTTTCTGTTAATTAGAGGGCTTGCATTTCCACGGTTTTACTTCACAAAACTCTCTCACCCCTGCTAGTCTTACTCCCGCTCCACTGTTTTCTTCACCTACTGTTCGAGTTCCCGTCTCACACCTCCCCACCTATTGTTTTCTCTTCTCTCACCCCACCCCCCCCCCCCATCTCTCACCCTCCCTAGTTCACTTAGCCCCAGATAGGTGTTGTCTCAGTATGCTGACTGGCTCAGCAGATCAGTTCTCCCTGCTGGGTCCGACCCCATAGCACCAGGCCACATTCAGCTCGGGCGTGCCCACTTGGGTAATTTTGTGTCTCAGGTGCTCCCTCAGGCCCACCACACACCTCTTGCTGGGTTTCAACCCTCAGATCTGACAGCCATCCCTCCACCCCAGGGCCCCCCCCCTGCCTCTTAGACAGGGCTGTGACAGGACCGTAGTACACAGGCCCGCCTTGCGCTTCAAATCGAGTTTATACAGCGGGACGATATGCAAACAGTCAAGACCTGACTTGTAAAGGACATGTGTGTGCCCAAACTCACTAAGTTGTTTCAATTCTACATCCCTGGATAAACAAGAACTCATTATTCACACATCCGGCCTTTACACAGCATATATATGTAAAAACAGCTTGTGTACTTTTACACAATGTCACACATATTTCCTTGCGGAAATGTGCCCTGACTTGTGATACTACCAGATAAGGAGTAAACAAGGTGCCAGGGGCCCGAATGCAAGAAAGGAGAATGCACCACCCCATCCCTCCATGTCCTGGTTTGGAAACAAAAATCAGCAATAAGTAGAGGGCAACGGGCCCGTTATACTCCTGAGCCCCGGTGCCGCTGCACCTGCTTCACTCCTGATAACTATACCTCTGGGTAATGCGCACAGTGCATATTGCGATCCCACGTGAAATAGATTGGGGAACACATTGCTAAATCCGTAAACATATACAGTGAAAGGGAATTATTTACAAAAGGTTTGCGCAGGGGCTCAGCCTTTAGTGTGCTGGAATTAAAATGCACGAGGAACTGTTTTACAACACAAAAGAATAAATGAATTGACGTATAATCCTTGTCTCATAAATACAGTCTATCTATCTATCTATCTATCTATCTATCTATCTATCTATCTATCTATCTATCTATCGATCTCCCTCACTCTATCTATCTATCTAACTATCTATCTATCTAACTAGGTATCTATCGCCCTCACTCTATCTATCTATCTATCTATCTATCTATCTATCTATCTATCTATCTATCGGCCTCACTATATCTATCTATCGCCCTCACTCTTATCTATCGCCCTCACTCTATCTATCTGTATCTATCGATCGCCCTCTATCTATCTATCTATCTATCTATCTATCTATCTATCTATCTATATATCTATATATCTATATATCTATCTATCGCACACACTCTATCTATCTATCTATCTATCTATCTATCTATCTATATATCTATCTATCTATCTATCTTATCTATCTATCTATCTATCTATCTATCTATCTATCTATCTATATATCTATCTATCGCACACACTCTATCTATCTATCTATCTATCTTATCTATCTATCTATCTATCTATCTATCTATCTATCTATCTATCTATCTATCTATCTATCTTATCCATCTATCTTATCTATCTATCTATCTATCTATCTATCTATCTATCTTATCCATCTATCTTATCTATCTATAATTCTATCTATCTATCAGCCTCACTCTATCTATCTATCTATCTATCTATCTATCAATCGCCCTCACTCTATCTATCTGTATCTATCAATCGCCCTCACTCTATCTATCTGTATCTATCAATCGCCCTCACTCTATCTATCTGTATCTATCAATCGCCCTCACTCTATCTATCAATCGCCCTCACTCTATCTATCTATCTCCCTCACTATATCTATGTATCGGCCTCACTCTATCTAACTATCTATCTATCTATCTATCTATCTATCTATCTATCTATCTATCTATCTATCTATCTATCTATCTATCTATCTGTCTGTCTGTCTGTCTGTCTGTCTGTCTGTCTATCTGTCTATCTGTCTATCTATCTATCTATCTATTTATCTATCTATTTATCTATCTATCGCCCTTACTATCTATCTATCTATCTATCTATCGCCCTTACTCTATCGCCCTCGCTTAAGAGTAACTGGAGTAACCGGGGCATTTCACAGGATTATCATTATCACGGCTTACCTTTAGCAGATCACCCAGCGGACCTTCCACGGCATTGGATCAGCACGCTGCGGGGCACATCAGTGGCTCCTGACACACATCCGAGCTGGGTCTTTGGCACAGGGGCGACGAGGATGCTGCTGGTCGCACGCGAAGTGCTGCATACCCCGACGACCGAAGGTGAGCCTCGCTGACCCCTGGAGGGACGATGCCCACGGGGTGACGGTCCCCAGTACCAGAGTTGAGGAGCCTAGACAAGAAAAGGCATCTGAAGGCTCTCGTCCTCGCACTAGTGGCTGAGCTCCTCACATGGGGGAGACGCCAGGTAGCGTAGGAGCCGTCGCATTCTTGCGGGGCTTCGTAGGAAGACTGCAGCCTGGGCAGGAACTTCAAGACAACATCGCTCCATGTTGGAGGGTGACGCTCGGAAGTGTGCACCGTCGTAGGAGCCGTCGCTCTCTCTAGCGGGATAGCAAAACAAACAACGGGGACAGCCTGTACTTCGCACAGGGATCACTGCACATAATAAACTCTCTCTCGGCTTTCTGACCGACCTTCTGTTTCAGCGCTTTCTAGCTCCATGGGACTAAGGCTCATGCAAAGTGATTTGAATTTGAGGCACAGCAGCATGAGACTTCCACATAAGCAAAGTCAGGTAATATAATTTCCCTCCTCCTACGCTGCCTCTCTGCTCTCTTGGTGATAGGTCCCGAACTTTCTTGGGGATATCTCTCCGTTTTTCTCCTTCGCTCCTAGTTAGTGTATTTCGCTCAGCTGGTATCAGGACTTGTGCTTACCTGCAATACACTTAATCAATACTGGGCTTTATGAAACAAAATGGCCCTAGGTTTTATCTGGTTGCTGATGTCTCCCCAACATACTTTATTCGGATGTAAAATTGCCGCTGGTTTTGGGTTTCTGGATATGCTCCCAGTACTCTATTGCAACCTCTTAAAATACTAAACATAGCAATAGGACTCTCCTGTGTTGGACATTAACAAAGGCCTATACACCGGGGCATCAAAGTCTCCCATTACTTTATGGAAACTGAAAGAGGACCTCAGCCCTTGCAATCAAACATAGATATAGGACTCATAAATCCTGGACATAAACAAAGGACCACATACCCAAGCATCAAGTCACTCTAATGATTCGGCCATTTTGGACTGTTCTCATTACACGCGCCCACTCTCCTTCTCGTCTCAATTTCCTACCTCACTACTCAACTATCATCATTATTCCCTCCTATATTGTTATATCTTATTGTATAGATCTTATACGTCTTTATATTTTTACTATTTAAAATCACTTTAGCTTGTCTGACTCGATTTGTTCACTAGCATCCCATCTATCCACACAACCCATCCTACGTCGACCCTCGGCACCCACACTGCTATCTCTGCTCTACACGGATCATGGAACCCTCAGGCACACATACTTTCAATATCATTTACCCTCTACACCTCTCACAAAAAGCCTCTAAACGTTTCAAACATAACTTCCTAAAACTGCACCCTGAAACCCTCTTCGCTGACCCCTACCTTTCTCAGCATAATGGTCACATTATAACTGACATCATTTTCCACACCAAACGCAGAGCCCAGTGGCGCAGAGCATTCCTAATACTATTTTTGATCTCCTCCACCAGAAAATCCCCACATGGGCTAGCAATCAATATTGCACCCTCACAGCTCTTCCAAGCTACTGCAACAATTACTATCTACAATAATGGCACTATACTCATGCAATCTACGAATCACAGTCTAAATGTATTAGAAAAGATCTTCCCCATCATTAAAGATCATGTATGCAATCCCCGTACCTCAACCCAACACTCCACCCCTACCCAATCCTCCCCCTCCGCCAACACACATGTCGTCTCCTCTACTTCAAAAAGTTTGAGAAGGACTTGCACAGCTCGGTAAATCCAAATGTAATCACTTCTGACGGTCTGTTGCGTGCTCCCAGAGATGACGCTGTCTGTGCCAATCAGCGAGAAAGTACAAAAGACTACTACACAGCTTCCACAACTTAGTGGAAGACTCTCCGGTGCACAGCGTTCACGAGACTATGAAGTCTAAATATTTAAACACAGTTCATAATAAAGTAATCTTCACGATGTTGAAAGTTTCCATTTGTTTTAATCCAAACTCATTAGATTCATGAGTGCTTCGTATATGTTTTAAAATTGTATTTCATAAACGTATTCCAACAGAGGAGAACCATATCAGTAAGTAGAGCCATATCGCCACATTCTCCTCTTGTGAATACATGTGCATTGGCATCATCAGTTCTGGTACGCCAGTGTGCTCCCTGCACATCATATATCACCCTCCTCGTGATAACCTTACTTTCACTGAACACTTCATGGACATTGTCACAACAACCATCGGTTGTCAAAACACACAAATATTCCTAGGCGACTTCAATCTCCATTGGAATGACAACGATGACGAAATGATCAACAGTCTCAAAAACTTCATTGGCGCGCTTGACCTCGCCCAAATTTGCAACAGCCCCACTCACAAAAAAGGTGCTTCATCCTGGACTCCTCCCTCTCCATGACCAGGCAAGTCAACGCCGTCTCCTCGTCGTGCTTCAACATCCTGCGCATGCTTCGGAAGATCTTCTGGTGGATCCCCACGGAGACCAGGAAGACCGTCACCCAGGCCCTCGTCACCAGCCGACTGGACTACGGCAACGCACTCTACGCCGGAACCACCGCCAAGATCCAGAAGAGACTCCAGCGCATCCAGAACGCCTCAGCCAGACTCATCCTCGACGTCCCACGACACAGCCACATCTCCGGACACCTAAGAGACCTGCACTGGCTCCCGGTCAACAAGAGAATCACCTTCCGCCTCCTTACCCACGCTCACAAAGCTCTCCACGATCAAGGCCCAAGCTACCTCAACAACCGCATCAACTTCTACGCTCCCAAACGCCACCTCCGATCTGCCAGCCACGCCCTCGCCGCCGTCCCACGCATCCGTAGAGCCACTACAGGAGGAAGGTCCTTCTCCTACCTGGCCGCCAAGACCCGGAACTCCCTCCCGGCCGACCTGCGCCTGACCCAAGACCACCTCTCCTTCAGGAAGAAGCTCAAGACCTGGCTGTTCGAGCAGTAGCGGCCCCCCCCCCCCCCCAAGCGCCTTGAGACCCTACGGGTAGGTAGTGCGCTCTACAAATGTCTTGATTGATTGATTGATTGATTGACTTAATAATTTCCAAATACAACTCCATTCAGCTTGACTCAATCCTTCCCTGTGATTGGTCTGACCACCACATCATTACTTTCTTCATCAGGGAAACAGTGAAACTTAACCCAGCCCAATCCACTAAACCAAAGATTTGGAAAAGAGACTTGAAAAAACTTAAGCCCAACACTTTGCCCATTCACTCCCACAAACTACTCCAGTCTCCGGATGACCTCGCCTCCGTAAATGACCTCACCGAACATTACCTTAACGCAATGGCTAGGGTTATCAATGAAGTCGCTACTCTGCAACTAAAGAGAGTTTCTTCTAAAATCTCCAAACCCTGGTTTAATGACCTGCTGAACGAGGACAGACGCTCCCTTAGAAATTCAGAACGGATCTGGAGATCAGTCCCATCTGCTAAGCACCTGAGAATTCTAAGGAGTAAGAGAAAAGACTATTACCGAAAGATCAAACGCACTAAAGCTTAATTTTATATCTCACCAACTAGATCAAGCAAGAAATCGACCACAAAAACTGTTTGATCTAATCAAATCACAATCTAGAGAGGAACCTAAACAACTACAAGATACCTCAGCACCCTACCCTCTTGCGACAAATTCTCTGCTTTCTTCAACCTAAAAACAGAAAACATCAAGAGGGATCTTCTTAATGGCCTCACAGTCCTACAGTCCGCCCACTATTACAATCCCTCCCTCTCCTCCAACTCCGCCACAACAAGCATCCTCAAAACTTCAACTAAAAAATGAGGCAACCTGGTCCTCCTTCGACTCTTACACTGAAGAAGCTGTAGGCAAGATTCTTAACACCCTCAAGCCGGCCAATCACTCCACCGATCCTCTCCCTGTCAACGTAGTTAAAGATCTAACCCCTCTGATCCTACTGCTCTGGACCAAGATCATCAACAGCTCTCTACATCAAGGCTGCATCCCTGACGTCCTCAAAATTGGTCAAGTCACACCCATCCTAAAAAAAACCACAGCTGACCCTTTGGACCTTAACAACTATCGCCCTACTTCGAACAGCCCTACACTAGCCAAACTCTTGGAAAAATGCGCTCTCCAACAACTGACAAAACACATTGACCTCTTCGACCTCCTTGACAATCACCAATCTGGCTTCAGAGCAGGACATAGTACCGAAACAGCCATGACTCACATTATCGACGATGCGTTACAAATACTTGACCAGAATGGATCATGCCTACTCATCTTACTAGATCTCTCATCTGCCTTCGATACGGTCAAACATGAGAACCTGATTGAATTACTGAATCTCAGAATGGGTCTTTCAGGCACAGTGATCAATTGGTTTACATCCTTTCTTCAAAACCGGACCCAAAAATTCAAGGTCAATAACTCCTTCTCCAAACCTGTACCAGTAACTCTTGGAATCCCACAAGGCTCCGCACTATCCCCTACACTATTCAATCTTTTCATGGAACCTCTTACTATCCTACTGCAAGCATCAACGTCCAATGTCACATGTACGCAGATGATACACAACTCTATCTGAAGATTCATACCCCTGAAGATATCAAACTACTCAATCAAACGCTATTGAACGCGCAAACATGGCTAGCTGAGAAGCATCTCAAGCTTAATGCACTCAAAACTGAATTCCTACTCATAGCTCCACCCTCCAAAATCCCCCCCTCCAGGATTGGTTCAAACACCTCACGGCACTCAACGTGCAATCAACAATCATTGACTCAGCTAAATCTCTGTGTATAACCCTTGATGGCAACCTCAACATGCAGAAACACATTGCCAACGCAACAAAAGGAGCAAATTTCCAGATTAATATTCTAAGGAAACTTAAACCCTTCCTACCAAAAAACGACTTCAAGACGGCAGTTCAAGCTCTAGTTATCCCCAGGATCGAATACGGAAGTGTCTCTCTGTGCGGTCTCCCCAAAGTCACAACAGCACCACTAAGAGCCACCATCAACGCGGCAGCCAGGCTCATGACAGGCTCAAAAAAGATCCCACATCTCCCCTGACCTAAAAGCATTGAGCTGGCTACCATGGGAAGCCAGAATTCACCTAAAAATAGCATGCTTGACCCACAAAGCCATTCACCATAAAGCACCCAGCTATCTCTCTCGGAAACTGGTTATCT